>NC_090324.1:6589928-6889928 GCF_040869045.1 Eurosta solidaginis
ACGTGATTCGTAGTCATAGTTTTTACATGCAGACCACAAAAAACCTGAAACTTTGGATCCTCACACAAAGTAGCTACCTATTTTTATACCTTTCGTGAAAATGAAGTGGTATATTAATTTCGTCACAAATCCCAAAATTGTAAGTCCTTAAAGGAAAATAGATACGCACCATTAAGTACACCGAAATAATCAGGATGAAGAGCTGAGTTGATTTAGCCATGTGCGTCTGTCCGTCTGTCTGTTTGTATGCAAACTAGTCCCTCAATTTTTGAGATATCTTGATAATTTGGTTAGCGGGTGTATTTGGGTGTACGATTAGATATTTGTCGGAACCGGCCGGATCGGACCACTATAGCATATATCCTCCATACAACCGATTTTTCAGAAAAGAGGATTTTTGTCATATCTTCCTCAATTTATCAGATTGAAGCTTCAAACTTCACCATATACTTTCGTATATTACACATATTGTTGTCTGAAAAAATTTATGATATCGGTCGTATATATAGTATATATCCCCACAACCGATTGTTCAGATAAGAAACTTTTCCTAATTACTGTCCTATTTTAAGAGCTAGAGGTTTCAAATTTCAAGGAATGCTTACTTATATAGCATATATTGTTGTCTAAAAGAATCATAAAGTATATATATGGTGGTATATATAGTATATATATTTTCGCAATTTCAGCCCCATTTTAACAGCTAGAAGCTTCACATTTCACCAAATGCTTACATATAGCATATACTGTTGTCTAAAAAAATCATAGAGATCGGTGGTATATATATTATATACCCCATATAAACTGTCATTTTTGCCCTTTTTTTACGGCTAGAATCTTCAAATTTCAACAAATTTCATCAAATAGTAACGCTTACGTCATATATTGTTGAAAGACGTGATTCCTTGTCATAGTTTTTACATGCAGACCACAAAAACCTGAAACTTTGCATCCTCACACAAAGTACCTACCTATTTTTATACTCAGTTGAGCAGAGTTCACAGAGTATATTAACTTTGATTGGATAACGGTTGGTTGTACAGGTATAAAGGAATCGAGATAGATATAGACTTCCATATATAAAAATCATCAGTATCGAAAAAAATTTTATTGAGCCATGTCCGTCCGTCCGCCCGTTAATATGATAACTTGAGTAAATTTTGAGGTATCTTGACGAAATTTGGTATGTAGGTTCCTGGACACTCATCTCAGATCGCTATTTAAAATGAACGATATCGGACTATAACCACGCACATTTTGGCCTATATCTCGAAACCCTAGTCACCCTGGGGTATGGAAATTACCCTCTACTAAAGCACTCATCAACAGCTTTAATTTGATATCCATATTCTATAAACACATTCTAGGGGTACGAAGATCCACGTTTTGGCCCATATCTCGAGACGCTGTCCATCGATCCAGAATTTTCTTTGCTATAAACCTCACGAAGGCTGAGACCTTTCCAACGAATGCAAAACCGTGGTAATCGGTTGGTGTGTTCTGGAGTTATAGCGTTAGGAAGGAAAACCCGACTTATTTTTATATATACTATATATATATTTTTTTTGCAATTTCAGAACCATTTTAACAGCTAGAAGCTTCAAATTTCACCAAATGCCTACGGTTATAGCATATATTGTTGTCTGAAAAAATCATAGAGATCGGTGGTATATATAGTATATATCTCATACAACCGATTGTTCAGATGAGAAACTTGGCGCAATTTCTGCCCCATTTTAACAGCTAGAAGCCTAAAATTTTACCAATTGCTTACGCATATAGGGTATACTGTTGTCTGAAAAAATCATAGAGATCGGTGGTATATATATTATATACCCCATATAAACTGTCATGTTGCCCCTTTTTTACGGCTAGAAGCTTCTTATTTCAACAAATTTCATCAAATAGTAACGTTTACGTCATATATTATTGAAATACGTGATTCGTAGTCATAGTTTTTACATGCAGACCACAAAAAACCTGAAACTTTGGATCCTCACACAAAGTACCTACCTATTTTTATACCTTTCGTGAAAATGAAGTGGTATATTAATTTCGTCACGAATCCCAAAATTGTAAGTCCTTAAAGGAAAAAAGATACGCACCATTAAGTACACCGAAATAATCAGGATGAAGAGCTGAGTTGATTTAGCCATGTGCGTCTGTCCGTCTGTCTGTTTGTATGCAAACTAGTCCCTAAATTTTTGAGATATCTTGATAATTTGGTGAGCGGGTGTATTTGGGTGTCCGATTAGATATTTGTCGGAACCGGCCGGATCGGACCACTATAGCATATATCCTCCATACAACCGATTTTTCAGAAAAGAGGATTTTTGTCATATCTTCCTCAATTTATCAGATTGAAGCTTCAAACTTTACCATATACTTTCGTATATTACACATATTGTTGTCTGAAAAAATTTATGATATCGGTCGTATATATAGTATATATCCCCACAACCGATTGTTCAGATAAGAAACTTTTCCTAATTACTGTCATATTTTAAGAGTTAGAGGTTTCAAATTTCAAGGAATGCTTACGTATATAGCATATATTGTTGTCTGAAAGAATCATAAAGTATATATATGGTGGTATATATAGTATATATATTTTCGCAATTTCAGCCCCATTTTAACAGCTAGAAGCTTCACATTTCACCAAATGCTTACATATAGCATATACTGTTGTCTAAAAAAATCATAGAGATCGGTGGTATATATATTATATACCCCATATAAACTGTCATTTTTGCCCTTTTTTTAGGGCTAGAATCTTCAAATTTCAACAAATTTCATCAAATAGTAACGCTTACGTCATATATTGTTGAAAGACGTGATTCCTTGTCATAGTTTTTACATGCAGACCACAAAAACCTGAAACTTTGCATCCTCACTCAAAGTACCTACCTATTTTTATACTCAGTTGAGCAGAGTTCACAGAGTATATTAACCTTGATTGGATAACGGTTGGTTTTACAGGTATAAAGGAATCGAGATAGATATAGACTTCCATATATAAAAATCATCAGTATCGAAAAAAAAATTTATTGAGCCATGTCCGTCCGTCCGCCCCTTAATACGATAACTTGAGTAAATTTTGAGGTATCTTGACGAAATTTGGTATGTAGGTTCCTGGACACTCATCTCAGATCGCTATTTAAAATGAACGATATCGGACTATAACCACGCCCACTTTTTCGATATCGAAAATTTCGAAAAATCGAAAAAGTGCGATAATTCATTACCAAAGACGGATAAAGCGATGAAGCTTGGTAGGTGGGTTGAACTTATGACGCAGAATAGAAAATAAGTAAAATTTTTGACAATGGGCGTGGCACCGCCCACTTTTATAAGAAGGTAATTTAGAAGTTTTGCAAGCTGTAATTTGTTAGATTCTAGGACGATAACTGTTTTCTGTGAAAAAGGGCGAAATCGGTTGAAGCCACGCCCAGTTTTTATACACAGTAAGTCGTCTGTCCTTCCGCTCGGCCGTTAACACGATAACTTGAGCAAAAATCGATATATCTTTACTAAACTCAGTTCACATAATTATCTGAACACACTTTGTATTCGTATAAGAAATGGCCCAAATGCGACTATGGCCACGCCCACTTTTTCGATTTCGAAAATTACGAAAAATTAAAAAAATCATAATTCTATACCAAATACGAATAAAGGGATGAAACATGGTAATTGCATTGGTTTATTGACGCAAAATATAACTTTAGAAAAAAACTTTGCAAAATGGGTGTGACACCTACCATAGTAAGTAGAAGAAAATGAAAAAGTTCTGCAGGGCGAAATCGAAAGCCCTTGGAATCATGGCAGGAATACTGTTCGTGGTATTACATATATAAATAAATTAGCGGTACCCGACAGATGATGTTCTGGGTCACCCTGGTCCACATTTTGGACGAAATCTCGAAAACGCCTTCACATATACAACTACCACAACTCCCTTTTAAAATTCTTATTAATACCTTTAATTTGACACCCATATTGTACAAACACATTACAGAGTCACCCCTGGCCCACCTTTATGGCGATATATCGAAAAGGCGTCCACCTATAGAACTAAGGCCCACTCCCGTTTAAAATACTCATTATCACCTTTCGTTTGATACTCATAATGTACAAACGCAATCTAGAGTCAACCCTGGTCCACCTTTATAACGATATCCCGAAAAGGCGTCCACCTATAAAACTAAGGCCCACTCCCTTTTACAATACTCATTAACACCTTTCATTTGATACCCATATCGTACAAACAACACATTCCAGGTTTACCCTAGGTTCATTTTACTACATGGTGATTTTCCCTTATTTTGTCCCCATAGCTCTCAACTGAGTATGTAATGTTCGGTTACACCCGAACTTAGCCTTCCTTACTTGTTTATTTTATATTTATCTTAAAAGCCGTTTAGGTATGTACATCTGTTCACTATATATTTCTTATCTTATACATCCGATTCTTTGGAGATTACGAACGGGATAAGTTTATTGTTCAGCCCCATTCATGAAAGGTATGAAGTCTTCGGAACAGCCGAAAACAGTCCCATCCTTACTTGTTTATTTTATATTTATCTTGAAAATCGTTTAGATATGTTCATATTTCACCAAAAGCTCATATATCTAATACAACCGATTGTTCCGACAAGAAACTTTTCGCAATTTCTACCCCATTTTAACAGCTATAAGCTGCAAATTTCAACAATTGCTTACGTATATAGTATATATTGATTGTTGTGTGAAAAAATCATAGAGATCTGTGGTATATATATTATTATAGTATATATATTAGGGCGGGTCGATTTAAAAATCGCTCATTGCTCTGTGAAAATCGTATTCTAGGGATCAAAATAAGAAACTTTACCGAAGGAGCCATACCTCTAAAACGAATTCTGATGTCCCCCCCTTTGGGTCGAACTTTTGGGTAGGGGTAATTTCAATTCTACCTGCTGTGTTGTTGTTGTTGTAGCAATGCTCGCCCCACCCAATAGGCGCGACCGATCACAAATTGTCATCAATATCCTCTAACGGGAGTCCAAGGAAACTTGCCGTTTCAACAGGGGTGGACCATAAGGAAAGGGGTGTTAGAGGCGTTGGTTCCACATTACAATTAAAGAGATGGTTGGTGTCATGTGGGGACACATTGCAAGCAGGGCATACATTTTGTATGTCGGGGTTGATTCTGGATAGGTAAGAGTTTAACCTGTTACAGTATCCAGAACGAAGTTGAGCAAGAGTGACACGCGTTTCCCTGGGGAGTATGCGTTCCTCTTCTGCGAGTTCTGGATATTTTTCTTCAAGTACTGGATTCACCGGGCAATTCCCGACATAAAGGTCCGACGCCTGTCTATGGAGTTCACCAAGGACCTGCTTGTGTTTTTCCGCTTCATACGGCTGGGTTCTCAGGTGCCGTATTTCCTCAAAATGCTTACGGAGATGACTCCTTAGGCCCCTAGGCGGTGCTGGTTCGTCAATCAGATGTCTGTTGGGATGCCCAGGTTTCTGGGTATTCAACAGAAACTGTTTAGTCAGCATCTCATTTCTCTCCCTGATGGGGAGTATTCTCGCCTCATTATGCAGATGGTGTTCTGGGGACATAAGAAGACAGCCCGTGGCGATTCTGAGAGCAGTATTTTGGCAGGCCTGTAGTTTCTTCCAGTGGGTGGTTTTTAGGCTTGGCGACCATATGGGTGACGCGTAGCACGTAATCGGCTGGCTAATTGCTTTGTATGTGGTCAGGAGCGTTTCTTTATCTTTTCCCCAGGTACTGCCAGCAAGGGATTTGAGGATTTTATTACGGCTCTGAATTCTTGGAACAATTGCGGTTGCGTGCGCACCAAAATGTAGATCCTGATCAAACGTCACACCCAAGATTTTGGGGTGTAGGACAGTCGGTAGCGTAGTGCCATCGACGTGGATGTTCAATATGGTCGACATTTGGGGCGTCCATGTTGTAAATAAGGTCGCGGAAGATTTAGTCGGTGACAATGCCAGGTTTCGCGAGGCGAAAAAACTGGAGAGATCAGTGCTGTGTCTTGTGGTGGCTTAAAAAAAACAACACAAGTAATTTTACGATTTTACGATCTGCAATTGTGTAACAGTGATACCTTCATTTTTTAAAACGGTTGAATAAAAAAGCCACACAACTATGTTTACGACACGCAAATGTATCACAGTGATGCCTTGGTTTTAAAAGGGGGTTGTAAAAACGCTAATTTCTAATAATTTTTTTTTAATTTGTTTTGTATTACTAAGTAAATTCATTTTTTCATTTACATATGTTCTGACTAAATAAATTTCTAAAGAGAAAAATAAACTCCAAAAAGAAAAAACAGGCATTTCAAAGTGCGATTTTTCAAAATTTGCCCCTACGACCCAAAGGACATCAGAATTCGTTTTAGAGGTATGGTTCCTTCGGCAAAGTTTCTTATTTTGATCCCTAGAATATGATTTTCACAGAGCAATGGGCGATTTTTTTGCCTCCCCACAAATCGACTCGGCCTAATATATACATATATATCTATATATGGCGGCCACCGTGGTGTGATGGTAGCGTGCTCCGCCTATCACACCGTATGCCCTGGGTTCAACTCCCGGGCAAAGCAACATCAAAATTTTTAGAAATAAGATTTTTCATTTAGAAGAAAATTTTTCTAAGCGGGGTCGCCCCTCGGCAGTGTCTGGCAAGCGCTCCGATTGTATTTCTGCCATGAAAAGCTCTCAGTGAAAACTCATCTGCCTTGAAGATGCCGTTCGGAGTCGGCATAAAACATGTAGGTCCCGTCCGGCCAATTTGTAGGGAAAAATCAAGAGGAGCACGACGCAAATTGGAAGAGAAGCTCGGCCTTAGAGCTCTTCGGAGGTTATCGCGCCTTACATTTATTTTATATATATATATATATATATATATATATATATACTACTAGCAGACCCGGCAGACGTTGTTCTGCCCTAAATTTGGTCTATTGCATTTGCCAGGTTGATGCGAGTAAATCGATTATCACAATGAAAATTCTTTAAAGCTCTCAGAAACCTCTTTCATTTGATACCCATAATACACACACATTCTAGGGGTATCCGGGTCCATGTTTTGGCCTATATCTCGAGACCCTAGTCACCCAGCGGTGTAAAACTTACTGTGTACTAAAGCATACATCAGCAGTTTCAATTTGACACCCATAATGTAAAAACACATTCTAGGTGTATCTGGGTCCATGCTTTGGCCTATATCTCGAGACCCTATTCACCCAGCGGCACAAAACTTACTCTGTACTAAAGCACACATCAACAGCTTCAATTTGATAACCATAATGTAAAAGCACATCCTAGTGTTACCCTGCTCCACGTTTTGGCCTATATCACGAGACCCTAGTCACCAATAGGTACGAAAACTACCCTGTACTGAAACACTCATCAACAGCTTCAATTTGATACCCATAATGTAAAAACACTATCTGGGCGTTCACGGGCCCACGTTTTGGTCCCCTAATCACCCAGGGGTGTAAAAATTACCCTCTACTAAAGCACTCATCAACAGCTTTCATTTGTTATCCTTATTCTATAAACATTCTAGGGGTACCCGAGTCCACATTTTGGCCTATATGTCGAGACCCTAGTCACCCACGGGTATGAAAATTACGCTCTACTAAAGCACTCATCAACAGCTTTCATTTGATATCCATATTATATAAACACATTCTAGCGGTACCCGGATCCACGTTTTGGCCTATATCTCGAGACCCTGTGCGTCGATCCAGAATTTTCTTTGCTATAAACCTCACGAAGGCCCAGACCTTTCCAACGAATGCTAAACCGTGGAAATCGGTTGGTGCGTTCTGGAGTTATAGCGTCAGGAAAGAAAACCCGACTTATTTTTATATATACTATATATATATTTTTTTTGCAATTTCAGCACCATTTTAACAGCTAGAAGCTTCAAATTTTACCAAATGCTTACGCGTATAGCGTATATTGTTGTCTGAAAAAATCATAGAGATCGGTGGCATATATTGTAACGAATTTTACTTGCAAATCCTCTTATTTGCAATCCTCTGCTGAGTTCGTATCACTAAACTGTTGAATAAATAACTCCAATATTGAATAATGGAAAAATGGCCTTTATTAAAGTACTTCACAATAACACTTATACTTTGCTACTCGCTGGCTTAATAACCAAACTGATTGATAACTCAAATTAAACTCTACTATTGGCCGCCAGATCGCGTGCTTAATCAATAACTGTTTGATTGCTCAACTCAAACTGAATGACAGCGCCTCTACATCTGTTGCCTTTTATACTCTTTGGTTTCCTCGTTCGCATTTTTCTAGAATCTACTAACATTGTCCATGAGCTCTCAGCTATAACTAAAATTGCACAATTTTATACATCTTTTAGGCGCTTCCAGAATCTACTAGTCCAGTAGCTCTCAAACTTCTCAGATATATGCATGTGTTAATGCATTGACCCTCCGCTGCTCGAATTCGTACATGGTACATATGTGTAGACGCAATTATTTATTCGTTTATGTAGATACATAATGATTGAATTATTGATGTGAATGTTTGTTACGGTCTCTCGCGCACACATAGGCGTATAAGTAAATGCATCTGTGTGTGACGTCTCTCGGCTGCCTTATATATGTGTATACATGATTTGATTATTGACGTAAATATCGCTTAGCATGGCCTGAGCATCGCCCTAGTGATGGTATAGCTTAGTGATGCTAATATCCGTGACAATATAGTATATATCTCATACAACCGATTGTTCAGATGAAAAACTTTGCGCAATTTCTGCCCCATATTAACAGCTAGAAGCTTAAAATTTCACCAACTGCTTACGTATATAGGGTATATTGTTGTCTGAAAAAATCATAGAGATCGGTGGTATATATATTATATACTCAATATAAACTGTCATTTTTGCCCCTTTTTTCGGCTAGATGCTTCCAATTTCAACAAATTTCATCAAATAGTAAGGTTTACGTCATATATTGTTGAAATACGTGATTCGTAGTCATAGTTTTTCATGTAGACCACAAAAAACCTGAAACTTTGAATCCTCACACAAAGTACATACCTATTTTTATACCTTTCATGAAAATGAAATGATATATTAATTTCTTCACGAATCCCAAAATTGTAAGTCCTTAAAGGAAAATAGATAGACCCACCATTAAGTATACCGAAATAATCTGGATGAAGAGCTGAGTTGATTTAGCCATGTCCGTCTGTCCGTCTTTCCGTCTGTCTGTTTGTATGCAAACTAGTCCCTTAATTTTTGAGATATCTTGATAAAATTTGGTGAGCGGGTGTATTTGGGTGTCCGATTAGACCTTTGTCGGAACCGGCCTAATCGGACCACTATAGCATATATCCTCCATACAACCGATTTTTCAGAAAAAGAGGATTTTTGTCATATCTTCCTCAATTTATCAGATTGAAGCGATTGAACGAATGCTTACGTATATAGCATATATTTTTGTCTGAAAAAATCATAAATTATATATATGGTGGTATATATAGTATATATATATAGTCTTTGTTCAGAAATATTTTCTGACCTGCAAATATTGTGGGGGTGAAACCGTTTAAAATTAAAATACCCGTGATGTCTGCTGTCGGACTTCGAACTGGTTTATTAGTCAAGCAATTAAATTCATGAAGGTATGACAAATATAGCACAAAGCATAATATGAAATATAACAATAGAGAGAATGGTTCTAGCTGTAATGATACATACATACATGTGTGTATAAGAGTAATTCAGTTACTTAATGCTTACATTTTAAAGAACTCCAAAGTTATGATATTTTAAATATGAGTAAATACAGTTGTGTATATATACGTATATGTATGTAATATATGCAACCCAGCATCAAGTTCAATATGACCAATGACCCAACATTACATCTTCTGTGACACGATGAAGGTTTATATTTATGTATATGCCTGACCCAACATCCCGGCCCCGTTGAAAGTATTTGCCAACTTTCAAGAGACTGGCAACAAAGCTAATTTATGTATAGGGCGGCGATTATTCCTCTTGCAGTACGAACGTCGGCAACCCGCACACGACCATCTTTACCAGCCACCACTGATTCAATACGACCCAACACCCAACATTGAGGGGGTGTGTTATCATCATGCACGATAACCATTTGCCCTACGGTTAGGTTTCTTGATGGCTTGTTCCAGGTATTACGTACCTGAAGCTCGTTGATATATTCTTGAGACCAGCGACGCCACAGATGTTGTTTGATTGAGCTTACTTGTCGCCAGTGTTCCGAATGATCCAACTCTATAACTGGATTTTCTGGCAATGCGCGCATAGCACCACCGATGAGTGCATCCAAGTCATTCGGATCCGAAGAAAGCGGAGACAAAGGGCGGGAGTCTAAAATCGCTTCTACTTCTGCTGCAACAGTGGTTAGCTCTTCGTATGTGAGCCGTGTGTTCATTAAAGTTCGGTTGAGTAACCCTTTGACGCTTTGTACAGCTGACTCCCACAATCCGCCGAAATGGGGGGCCCTGGGAGGAATAAAATGAAAGTTGATGAATTCATTTAGACAAAATTTGTTGATCGAATGAATTGTTTCGTCCTTGAATAAAAAGTTCTTGAGTGCCTCCAATTTGTTGCTGGCACCTGTGAAGTTGGTTGCGTTATCGCAAAATATGTCAGAGGGAAGACCGCGCCTGGCCACCAAGCGCTTCAATGCCGCGATGAATGCATCAGTCGACAAATCAGATACCACTTCAACATGCACGGCCTTCGTGGCAAAACATATAAAAATGGCGATGTAGGTCTTGTAGGGAACCTTTCCTCTTATACGCAGGTACGTGTTTACCGGACGGCAAAAGTCCACACCACATCTCGAAAATGGTCTCGATGGCGTTAGTCGTTCTACGGGTAGGTTACCCATTATTTGCCTCTCCAGGGTTGGTCGATAGCGAACACAGTGTACACATGAGCGAACAACGCGGCGTGCTACTTCTCGTGCATTAACAATCCAGAATCGTAGTCGTATTAGGCCAACTAGGGCCTTTCGGCCGGCATGATAGTTTTGACGGTGAAGAAATTCAACATATCGCCGGACAAAGTCGTCTTTACCTGGAAGTAATATCGGATGTTTCTGGGTGTATTCAACGTTTGCCAACTCCAAGCGGCCTCCAACCTTAAGCAGTGCAAAGCCATCAGTCTCCTGCAAGAAGGGATTTAAAAACTTAAGTTGACTACTGACCTCTCTTCCTTTGCGGAGTTCTTGTATCTCAGCGGAGAAATATTTGGTCTGCAAGTTCCAAATAATACAATGCATTGCACGTAGTAATTCTTGTGGCGACGGATAAGGTGTGTCAAAAGTACGCAGTTTTCTGCTGGTATAGTAAAACCGAAGCATCCAGGCTACAATGCGCAAACAATGGTTATGCGAACTGATGTTGTAGATAACTTCGAGTAGATGGTTTAAAATGTTAGTGACAACGAAGACCGATTTGCGCCTTTCCGAGTCAACGATGTTTTGATCAATGTCCCCCAGCTTGTGCGTTGGCCACTCGTCTTGGTTTTGCATTAAATAGACAGGGCCATAGAACCATATCGACTTCTTAAGATTATCCACAGTACAACCTCTTGATATTAGATCGGTGGGGTTAAAATGGGATGGAACATATTTCCAATGGCAGTTGGAGGTATGCTCCTGTATTTCAGATATTCGATTACCAACGAACGTGGACAGTGTGGCGGAGTGTTGCTGAATCCAATATAGCACGATTTATGAGTCACACTACAAGAATGTTAAATACTTACTTTCATCAAAGTTCGTCTTAATCCTGGCGAAAAGTTGCGCCATCAAATGGGCGCCACACAATTCCAATTTTGGAAGCGATAGCTTTCGCGTTGGTGCAACACGTGATTTCGACGTAACAAGCTTCACCTCAACTTCGCCATTAGGGCGAATCACACGGGCGTAGATGCAACATCCATAGGCTCTGATTGATGCATCACAGAAACCGTGCAACTGAAGACTCTCAGAGTGTGGTTGTAGACAAAATCGTGGTATTGTAAGCGACTCCAACGACGAAAGCGATAAGAGAAACGATGTCCATGCAGTGTGAACATTGTGTGGGACTGATTCATCCCACTGCAGCCTAAGTAGCCACAGTTCTTGTAAACTAATTGTTGCCACTATTATGATAGGTGACACTAATCCCAATGGATCGAATAGTGATGAAGCCACTGACAGTATTGAGCGTTTAGAGATAACGTTGAATGACTGCTTTGGCACCAGTGAGAACATAAACACGTCTTCTTGTTGATTCCATCTTAAACCCAAAGTACTAGTTATAGTGTTGTCCAGATTCAGCTCCTTGATAGTGCAATCATTGACAAATTCACTGTAGTTTGAATGCCATTTTGCAAGTTCAAATCTGCCACGACGAAGTACTTCGGTAGCTTCTGTTTTGATTGCACGAAGAGTCTCAATAGTGTTTGCTCCACATATAAAATCATCTACATAAAACGACGATTTTATGGCGGCAGCACCAATTTTAAACTTGTCCGCATAGGTGTCGGCCAAATACGTCATGCTGCTTATGGCAAGATATGGAGCGGTGGCGGTACCGTAAGTGACTGTATTGAGTTTATATGTGGAAAGCGATTCATTCGAACTATTTCGCCAGAGTATATATTGGAACTTGCGATCCTCCTCATCCACGAGAACCTGTTTGAACATTTTTACGATATCGGCAGTAATTACATAGCGATACAACCTAAAACGTAAGAGAAGTGTGTATAGGTCGGGCTGTATCGTTGGTCCGACCATCAACAAGTCGTTTAGTGACCTTTGTGACGTAGTCTGACAGGAGGCATCAAAGACGACCCGTAGCTTAGTTGACGTACTGTTCGGCTTAAGTACACAGTGGTGGGGAATATAGTAATGCGGGACATTTAGATTCGGAGTACTCACCAAGCTCATGTGTCCCAAACGTTCCAACTCTAACATAAAATCTGTATATTGTTGCTTAACTTATGGTGTACGGATTAAGCGACGTTCAAGAGCTTCAAAGCGTCTGCGCGCAGTTTCATATGAATGACCTAGCGAGCTGGGATCATCCTTGAATGGAAGACGAACCACGATTCTGCCATCAATTTCTCGACGAATGGTGTTTTTAAAGAACTCCTCACATCTGCGCTGTTCAGGAGTGTAAGTATCATCAGGTCTGCTAACATCTTCGATACGCCACAGTCGCTCGACGTTTTGGTTTATGGAGTTGTCCAGGGATAGTGCGTAGCTATGGTGGGTTGTGGGTTTAGTATCACAACGACCGGAAACCACCCATCCCAAGAGGGTCTTTTGCAAAACAGGCAAGTTTGGACCAAGTTTCACCTGTCCAACCGATAGAATCTCGAAAAAGGCTTCAGTGCCAAGGAGCAAGTCGATGCGTCGCGACTTGTTAAACCCTTCATCAGCCAACTGCGCATCTTTGGGCAGATCCCATGATGAAATGTCGATTTCTGACTCGGGGTGGTAGGCAATATGGGATGTAACACAAAAATCAAGAGGTAACTCCAGTTCTGTGAAGCGTGATTTTATTGTTGTGGCCGTACGATGCTTAACTTGTGTTTGCGAATCTCCAATGCTGCGAATTTCCAAGTTGCTTCTCTTACGGGGCAAACGAAGTGTTTGTGCGAACTCGTCAGATACAAAGTTTACCTGCGAGCAGGAATCTAGTAATGCGCGTCCAATTTTATAACGACCGGTTGCATCTTTAACCAGAATCAAAGCTGTAGCTAATATGATTCGATTCAAACAAGAGTCTGTATGTGTGTGTACAGTCGTTATGGGTTGAGATGCCACTTGTGCAGGCTATGAAGTAGTGTTACTAACATCGCGATGCAACAGCGTGTGATGTGGACGAGAGCACGTTCGGCATCTTTTCACTGATGGACATTTCGCAGACTGATGACCTTTACCAAGACAATTAATACAAAGGCTCAATCTTTTTGCTGTATCATAGCGTTGATTTAATGTAGTTGCAATAAATTGTGGACATTTGAAGATTCTGTGTTCCGTATTTGAGCAGACAAGGCAGGCTTGGGATGTGCAGTTGAAGGTCAACCCTTGTCGTTGTGGTTTTTGGTTGCGTGGTTTACTCACCGCTGGTTGACTCGAATGCATATCTACACCGGCCTTACCTATAGATTCTAAATATTGGCAACGCCGTTCCACCACCCCAACGCATGATACCCATGTCGGGAGATCTCGAAAGTCTAAAAACTCATTCCATTTTTTCTTCGTGTCCTGATCGACCTTGTCCATAACAATCGATATGAGCATTGCCTGAGCAATTTGTGACTCAGAACCAAGTGACAGTAATGAATTATATAGGGCGGAAGCGTTGTCTATGAGACTCCGCAATTGTTGCGCATTAGATTTGGAAACGTTTGGCAAGTTAAAAAGTGAATTTATGTTGTCCAAAAAGACAAGAGTAGGGTTGTCATAGCGATCCTTGAGACGTTCAAGCGCCTTCGGATAATTTTCAGACGAGATTTGAAATGCCTTTACAGTTTCTAAGGCCGCTCCCTTTAAGCAATTAATCAGTTGGTTAAACTTTTCGATAGCCGATAAACTAGGCTGATTGTCAACGACTGTCTTAAACGACGTTATGAAGTTTTTGTATTCTGAATACTTGCCATCGAATGTTGGTAATGATAGCCGGGGTAGCTTCATTGAAGTTGAATGAGAGACACATGTCGAAGTGTCAGCAATGGTTGAGTTGTGACCCTCAGCCCCCAATTGATCCTTGATACAAACCTTAATAGCGATATACGTGTCTTCAATCTCGCTTCTGGTGTCGCGCTGCGCTTCGTCTGGATCTAAGTTTTCAATTTCTGTTTGGACTGTCATTACCTGCTTAAAATACGCTTCCAAAATCGCTAAGCGACAATTCAATTCAGCTGGCGAGATTGAAAGTTTAGTATCAACTGTACTACGAATACGCGATATATTCCGACGGAGATTAGTGCGTTGCTGCTTGAGAGCTTCGAGATTCCCCATTTTTGTGGTATCAAGAACAAATGTTTAATGACTTATTTTATTAAATAAATCCAAAATAAAATCCAAAAAATTTATACGTTGTTGTGTAGAAGGGCTAACAACGTATAAATGTCAGTATGTATGTAAGGCACTACAATATTTGTATACCCCTGTACAGGTATTAAAGGCAGGCAAGTTGATTTAGGCGATGGCCAAGATTATTAAAAATAAGATGCCGATGACGAGAATATTCGAAGCGAGGAAGTACTTATGTAGGTACAAATGTTTGTACGACGATATATAGAATATATAAAGCTGCTTAGCATATGGTGGCGTGATTGCAACCACCGTTATCGGCAATGATTTAGAAAAGTGGTGCGATACTAACTTACCGCTAACAACAACAACGCCCCTGTGGCGTAATATGTATCAACGACAGCGCTCCTATAGCGATGACTTGTTGAGTTGCGGCAATAGCAAACAAAATAGCGGTGTCGATGGAGTACGTACCAGGAATGTTATGTACTACATACGTTGTAAATCCAGCCGATGTCCGTAATTGCATGCAATGAAGGGACCGAAGCTTCACGGGATTTAATTCCAAAGCCAATCACAGGCTCTACGTTGGGCGCCAAAATGTTTGTTCAGAAATATTTTCTGACCTGCAAATATTGTGGGGTGAAACCGTTTAAAATTAAAATACCCGTGATGTCTGCTGTCGGACTTCGAACTGGTTTATTAGTCAAGCAATTAAATTCATGAAGCTATGACAAATATAGCACAAAGCATAATATGAAATATAACAATAGAGAGAATGGTTCTAGCTGTAATGATACATACATACATGTGTGTATAAGAGTAATTCAGTTACTTAATGCTTACAATTTAAAGAACTACAAAGTTATGATATTTTAAATATGAGTAAATACAGTTGTGTATATATACGTATATGTATGTAATATATGCAACCCAGCATCAAGTTCAATATGACCAATGACCCAACATTACATCTTCTGTGAGACGATGAAGGTTTATATTTATGTATATGCCTGACCCAACATATAGTATATATATATATTTTCGCAATTTCAGCCCCATTTTAACAGCTTGAAGCTTCACATTTCACCAAATGCTTACAAATATAGCATATACTGTTGTCTAAAAAAATCATAGGGATCGGTGGTATGTATAGTATATATCTTCGATTGTTCAGATAAGAAACTTTTCGCAATTTCTACCCCATCTTAACAGCTATAAGCTTCAAATTTCACAGATTTCTTATGTATATAGTATATATAGTTTTGTGAAAAAATCATAGAGATCGGTCATATATATAATATATATATGATGGTATATATAATATATATATATAGTATATATATATTTTTTTTTGCAATTTCAGCCCCAATTTAAATGCTAGAAGTTTCAAATTTTACCAAATGCTTAAGTATATAGCATATATTGTTGTCTGAAAAAATCATACAGATCGGTGGTATACATAGTACATATCTCATACAACCGATTACCAGATGAGAAACTTTGCGCAATTTCTGCCCCATTTTAAGAGCTAGAAGCTTAAAATTTCACCAATTGCTTGCGCATATAGGGTATATTGTTGTCTGAAAAAATCATAGAGATCGGGGGTATATATATTATATAACCCATATAAACTGTAATTTTTGTCCCTATTTTACGGCTAGAAACTTCAAATTTCAACAAATTTTATCAAATAGTAACGTTTACGTCATATATTGTTGAAATTCGTTATTCGTAGTCATAGTTTTTACATGCAGACCACAAAAAACCTGAAACGTTCCATCCTCACACAAAGTACCTACCTATTTTTATACCTTTCATGAAAATGAAATGGTATATTAATTTCGTCACGAATCCCAAAATTGTAAGTCCTTAAACGAAAATAGATAGACCCACCATTAAGTATACTGAAATAATCAGGATGAAGAGCGTTGAGAGAGTTGATTTAGCCATGTCCGTCTGTCCGTCTGTCTGTTTGTATGCAAACTAGTCCCTCAATTTTTGCGATATCTTTATAAAATTTGGTGAGCGGGTGTATTTGGGTGTCCGAATAGACATTTGTCGAAACCGGCCTGATCGGACCACTTTAGCATATATCCTCCATACAACCGATTTTTCAGAAGAAGAGGATTTGTGTCATATCTTCCTCAATTTATCAGATTGAAGCTTCAAACTTCACCATATACTTTCGTATATTGCGCACATTGTTGTCTGAAAAAAATGATGACATCGTGCGTATATATAGTATATGTATATCCCCACAACCGATTGTTCAGATAAGAAACTTTTCGTAATTACTGCCCTATTTTAAAAGCTAGAGGCTTCAAATTTCAACGAATGCTTACGTATATAGCATATATTGTTGTCTGAAAAAATCATAAAGATCCGTGGTATATATAGTATATATATGGTGGTATATATAGTATATATATTAGGGCGGGTCGATTTAAAAAGCGCTCATTGCTCTGTGAAAATCGTATTGTAGGGATCAAAATAAGAAACTTTGCCGAAGGAACCATACCTCTAAAATGAATTCTGATGTTCCCCCCTTTGGGTCGAACTTTTGGGTAGGGGCAATTTCAATTCTACCTGCTGTGTCTTGTGGTGACTTAAAAAAAAAACAACACAAGCAATTTTACGATCTGCAATTGTGTCACAGTGATACCTTCATTTTTTAAAACGGTTGAATAAAAAACCCACACAACTATGTTTACGACATGCAAATGCATCACAGTGATGCCTTGGTTTTAAAAGGGGGTTGTAAAAACGCTAATTTCTAATAATTTTTTTAATTTCTTTTCTATTACTAAGCTAAATGCATTTTTTCATTTACATATGTTCTGACTAAATAAATTTCTAAAGAGAAAAATAAACTCCAAAAAGAAAAAACATAGGCATTTCTAAGTGGGATTTTTCAAAATTTGCCCCTACGACCCAAAGGGGGGACATCAGAATTCGTTTTAGAGGTATGATTCCTTCGGCAAAGTTTCTTATTTTGATCCCTATAATATGATTTTCACAGAGCAATGGGCGATTTTTTTGCCTCCCCACAAATCGACCCGGCCTAATATATATATAAAGTATATATATATATTTTCGCAATTTCAGCCCCATTTTAACAGCTAGAAGCTTCACATTTCACCAAATGCTTACAAATATAGCATATATTGTTGTCTGATAATATCATAGAGATCAGTGGTATATATAGTATATATCTCATACAACCGATTGTTCAGATAAGAAACTTTTCGCAATTTCTACCCCATTTTAACAGCTAAAAGCTTCAAATTTCACCGATTGCTTATGTATATAGTATATATTGTTGTGTGAAAAAATCATAGACATCGGTGATATATATAACATATATCTAGTATATATATAGTATATATATATTTTTTTGCAATTTCAGCCCCATTTTAACAGCTAGGAGCTTAAAATTTTACCAAATGCTTACGTGTATAGCATATATTGTTGTCTGAAAAAATCACACAGATCGGTGGTATACATAGTATATATCTCATACAACCGATTGTTCAGATAAGAAACTTTGCGCAATTTCTGACCCATTTTAACAGCTAGAAGCTTCAAACTTTACCAAATGCTTACGTATATAGCATATATTGTTGTCTGAGAAAATCAATCATAGAGATCGGTGGTATATATATTATATACCCCATACAAACTGTCAAGTTTGCCCCTTTTTTACGGCTAGAAGTTTCAAAATTCATCAAATTTCATCAAATAGTCACGTTTACGTCATATATTGTTGAAATACGTGATTCGTAGTCATAGTTTTTACATGCAGACCACAAAAAACGTGAAGCTTTGCAACCTCACACAAAGCACCTACCTAATTTTTATTTTATATTTATCTTAAAAATCGTTTAGATATGTTCAAATTGCCAAATGCTTATATATCTAATACAACCGATTGTTCAGGTAAGAAACTTTTCGCAATTTCTACCCCATTTTAACAGCTATAAGCTTCAAATTTCAACAATTGCTTACGTATATAGTATATATTGTTGTGTGAAAAAATCATAGACTTCGGTGATATATATAACATATATATGATGGTATATATAGTATATATATATAGCATAAATATTTTTTTTTTGCAATTTCAGCACCATTTTAGCAGCTAGAAGCTTCAAATTTCACCAAATGCTTATGTGTATAGCATATATTGTTTTTTCATTTCATCATCATCATTTATTGCAAAAATAGTATTAGTACAATAAGATCTAGGATCTTTTATAGTACAACAAAAAGATAAATCGCAATGTAAAAAAGAACAAAAGTCATAACAGATGGTTATGTAGGTTAAATTATCACATCAAACATAGAGAAGTATCGTAATTTACTAGTAAATAAACAAATAATTAAATTCAATAACAAAACATTGTATACACTCATACATATTGATGGCGAAAACTCAAGAAGTATAATGGTCTCAACTAAAATGAGCATAAAGAACATTTTTAAAGTTGCTTTTATTTAGACTACTACGTACGGATACTGGAATAGAGTTCCATAGGCGAATGGCATTGACAAAGAATAGCCGTCCAGATGTTAGATAGTTATAAGTTGGTACTATTAGGTCGTTGATTCGAGCAGACCTGGGGAATATTAGCTTATCATATATATGTAACTAGGCTCCTTATACATGAGAAGTTGATAAAGGAAAATGCTGTTTCTAGCTTTCAGATGTTCGAAGATTTCACAGCCCAGTAGACGCGCTCTCCAGTTGGATATATGATCAAATCTAGCTAAGCCGAATACATAACGTGTAACATGATTAAATGCTACATCAATTTTATGAGCAGACTGGGAGCTCAGTTTACTGTACACTAGCTCAGAGTAGCAAATGATCGGCATAATCAATTGAATTGCAAGTTTTCTTCTAACATTGACCGGAGTATAAATAGCAGACATTCGTAAGTTTCTTAAGATATAGTATACTTTCTTAACCACCGAGTTTACATGATCATCACAGGACAGCGTCGTGTTAATAACAAAGCCAAGATTAGTCACTTTTGAAACGAGTTTGAGACATTTACTGGCAATGCGCAAGGGCGGAATACTTGAGAAACTTGTTCGTTTTTTAGATATAGGCAACACGTATGATTTCTCACTGTTCATGCATAAGTCATTTTTCCTAGCCCATTCAAATATGGATGTTAAGTCATTATTCAATCTGGAGCATAAATCGTTTGTCCCCTCATGATTTCCCGACAAATATAGTTGGACATCATCAGCATATGCATGCATTTGAGCATGCTGGCATGCATTAAATATGTCATTAATAAAAATACTAAAAAGTAGTGGACCCAAGATAGAGCCTTGGGGTACCCCTGCCAATAGTGGTTTTAGACCTGAAGTTTCGGAGCCGACTTTGACAAGCTGGGATCTACCCGTCAGATAACTTCGCATGAGCCGCACTGCGTGCGTTGTTGTCTGAAAAAATTATAGAGATCGGTGGTGTATCTATATATATAAAAAGAAGTGTACATTTTGATTGTCACACAATAACTCGAGAACGGATATAAAGATTGCCATGAAATTTTTAGGAAAGATACAGGAAGGAGAGATGATGGTTAGTTGATTTTGAAATCCCAAATCGGTTTAGCCATTCTTGAGTTATAATTTTTTTTAGAAAAAATTCAAAATTTGAAAATTTGGTATATAAATTTGCCTATATTAGTATTTACGATCCTTTTTTCCGGGATGTTAACCAGAGACGGACTGGGACTGGGATTGGAACTAGGACCGGGAATGAGACTCGGAGTGGGACTGGGACTGGGACTGGAACAAAATACATACCACCCTCTGGGACAGGCAATAAGGGATGAAGAAGAATGAGAAGAAGGTGAGAGAAGAGAAAAGAGAGAAGTAGAGGGATACTGAGAAAGAAATAGAATGAGACGAATATGGAAGGAGGAGTGAATAAAAGGATCAGGAAAAAGTGAAGAGGGGTGGAGGAGGGCAGAATTAGACGGAAAAAGCTTATTAAAAAATGCAGATAGACCAAATTTAGGGCAGAAAAACGTCTTCCAGGTCTGCTAGTATAGTATATTTCTCACACAACCGATTGTTCAGATAAGAAACTTTGCCCAATTTCTGCCCCATTTTAACAGCTAGAAACTTAAAATTTCACCAATTGCTTACGTATATAGGGTATATTGTTGTCTGAAAAAATCATAGAGATCGGTGGTATACATATTATATACCCCATATAAACTGCCATTTTTGCCCCTTTTTTACGGCTAGAAGCTTCAAATTTCTATAAATTTCATCAAATAGTTACGCTTACGTTATATATTGTTGAAATACGTGATTCGTAGTCATAGTTTTTACATGCAGACCACAAAAAACCTGAAACTTTGCATCCTTACACAAAGTACCTACCTATTTTATACTCAGTTGAGCAGAGCTCACAGCGTATAATAACTTTGATTGGATAACGGTTGGTTGTACAGGTACAAAGGAATCGAGATAGATATAGACTTCCATATATCAAAATCATCAGTATCGAAAAAAAAATTGATTCAGCCATGTCCGTCCGTCCGCCCCTTAACACGATAACTTGAGTAAATTTTGAGGTATCTTGATGAAATTTGGTACGTAGGTTCCTGAGCACTCATCTCAGATCGCTATTTAAAATGAACAATATCGGACTATAACCACGTCCACTTTTTCGATATCGAAAATTTCGAAAAACCGAAAAAGTGGGATAATTCATTACCAAAGACGGATGAAGCGATGAAACTTGTAGGTGAGTTGAACTTATGACGCAGAATAGAAAATCAGTAAAATTTTGGACAATGGGCGTGGCACCGCCCACTTTTAAAAGAAGGTAATTTAAAAATTTCGCAAGCTGTAATTTGGCAGTCGTTGAAGATATCATTATGAAATTTGGCAGGAACGTTATTCCTACTACTATATGTATGCTTAATCGGAGAACGACCACGCCCACTTGAAAAAAAAAACTTTTTAAAGTCAAACTTTAACAAAAAATTTAATATCTTTACAGTATATAAGTAAATTATGTCAGCATTCAACTCCAGTAATGATATGGTGCAACAAAATGCAAAAATAAAAGAAAATTTCAAAATGGGAGTGGCTCCGCCTTTTTCATTTAATTTGTTTAGGATACTTTTAATGCCATAAGTCGAACAAAAATTAACCAATCCTTGTGAAATTTGGTAGGGGCTTAGTTTCTGGAACGATAACTTATTCCTGTGAAAAAGGGCGAAATCGGTTGAAGCCACGCCCAGTTTTTATACACAGTCGACCGTCTGTCCTTCCGCTCGGCCGTTAACATGATAACTTGAGCAAAAATCGATATATCTTTACTAAACTCAGTTCACGTACTTATCTGAACTCACTTTGTATTGGTATAAAAAATGGCCGAAATCCAACTATGACCACGTCCCCTTTTTCGATATCGAAAATTACAAAAAGGGAAAAAATGCCATAATTCTATACCAAATACGAAAAAAGGGATGAAACATGGTAATTGGATTGGTTTATTGACGCAAAATATAACTTTAGAAAAAAACTTTGTAAAATGGGTGTGACACCTACCATATTAAGTAGAAGAAAATGAAAAAGTTCTGCAGGGCGAAATTAAAAGCCCTTGGAATCTTGGCAGGAATACTGTTCGTGGTATTACATATATAAATAAATTAGCGGTACCCGACAGATGATTTTCTGGGTCACCCTGGTCCTCATTTTGGTCGATCTCTCGAAAACGCCTTCACATATACAACTACCACGACTCCCTTGTAAACCCCTCACTAACCTTTAATTTGATACCCATATCGTACAAACACATCATGGTCCACTTTTATGGCGATATTTCGAAAAGGCGTCCACCTATAGAACTAAGGTCCACTCCCTTTTAAACACTCATTATCACCTTTCGTTTTATACCCATATTGTGCAAACGCATTCTAGAGTCAACCCTGGTCCACCTTTATAACGATATCCCGAAAAGGCGTCAACCTATAGAACTAAGGTCTACTCCATTTTAAAATTCTCATTAACACCTTTCATTTGATACCCATATCGTACAAACAAAGTCCAGAGTCACCCCTAGTCCACCTTTATGCCGATATCTCGAAAGGGAGACCACCTATACCACTACCACCACTCCCTTTTAAAACCCTCATTAATACCTTTAATTTGATACCCATATCGTACAAACACATTCTAGAGTCACCCCTGGTCAACCTTTATGGCAATATCTCGAAAAGGCGTCCACCTATAGAACTAATCCCCACGCCCTTTTAAAATACTCATTAACACCTTTCGTTTGATACCCATATTGTACAAACATATTCTAGAGTCACTCCTGGTCCACCTTTATGGCGATATCTCGAAAAGGAGTCCACCTATAGAACTAAGGCCCACTCCCTTTTAAAATACTCATTAACACCTTTCGTTTGATACCCATATTGTACAAACGTATTCTAGAGTCACCCCTGGTCCACCTTTTTTGCCGATATCCCGAAAAGGCGACCACCTATACAACTACCACCACTCCCTTTTAAAACCCTCATTAATACCTTTAATTTGATACCCATATCGTACAAACACATTCTAGAGTCACCCCTGGTCCACCTTTATGGCGATATCTCGAAAACGCGTCCACCTATAGAACTAAGCCCACGCCCTTTTAAAATACTCATTAACACTTTTCGTTTGATACCCATATTGTACAAACGCATTCTAGAGTCACCCCTGGTTCACCTTTATGCCGATATCTCGAAAAGACGACCACCTATACAACTACCACCACCCCCTTTTAAAACCCTCATTAATACCTTTAATTTGATACCCATATCGTACAAACACATTCTAGAGTCACCCCTGGTCAACCTTTATGGCGATATCTCGAAAAGGCGTCCACCTATAGAACTAAGCCAGACGCCCTTTTAAAATACTCATTAACACCTTTCGTTTGATACTCATATTGTACAAACGCATTCTAGAGTCACCCCTGGTTCACCTTTATGCCGATATCTCGAAAAGACGACCACCTATACAACTACCACCACCCCCTTTTAAAACCCTCATTAATACCTTTAATTTGATACCCATATCGTACAAACACATTCTAGAGTCACCCCTGGTCAACCTTTATGGCTATATCTCGAAAAGGCGTCCACCTATAGAACTAAGCCCACGCCCTTTTAAAATACTCATTAACACTTTTCGTTTGATACCCATATTGTACAAACGCATTCTAGAGTCACCCCTGGTTCACCTTTATGCCGATATCTCGAAAAGACGACCACCTATACAACTACCACCACTCCCATTTAAAACCCTCATTAATACCTTTAATTTGATACCCATATCGTCCAAACACATTCTAGAGTCACCCCTGGTCCACCTTTATGGCGATATCTCGAAAAGGCGTCCACCTATAGAAGTGAACCCCACGCCCTTTTGAAATACTCATTAACACCTTTCGTTTGATACCCATATTATACAAACGCATTCTAGGGTCACCCCTGGTCCACCTTTATGGCGATATTTCGAAACGGCGTCCACCTATGGAACTAAGGATCACTCCCTTTTAAAATACTCATTAACACCTTTCATTTGATACCCATATCCTACAAACAAATTCTAGAGTCAACCCTAATCCACCTTTATGGCGATATCCCTAAATGGCGTCCACCTATAGAACTATGGCCCACTCCCTCATAAAATACTCTTTAAATTCATTTGATACACATGTCATACAAACACATTCCAGGGTTACCCTCGGTTCATTTTCCTACATGGTTATTTTCCCTTATGCTGTCACCATAGCTCCCAACTGAGTATGTAATGTTCGGTTACACACGAACTTAGCCTTCCTTACTTGTTTATTTTATATTTATCTTAAAAATCGTTTAGGTATGTTCATCTGTTCACTATATATTTCTTATCTTATACATCCGATTCTTTGGAGATTACGAACGGGATAAGATTATTGTTCAGCCCCATTCATGAAAGGTATGACAGTCCCGTCCTTACTTGTTTTTCGACTGCGTATGTTTTTTATACGCACGACAATCTTTACTTAAAGCGTGATGATTAACATCGACGTCAATAACTTTTTTTTGCTAATTCGCTACAATTGAGTTGCATTCTTTGCTGTCATGGGCTCCAGCACATTTTCTGCACGCTACTTTATTTGTAAATGAATTGGATTTGCGCTTATAGGGCCAATTAATAATGACTTAACCATAATCAGATAAAACAGCTGATCGAACCAACCTTATGGAGATCAATGTAATCGATTAATGGTGCCATGTCGTAACGCTAAAGCCATAACCATACCATAGGCAACCAATTGGTTTTTGGTTTTTCGCCATATCCATAACCTAAACATATTTGAGTTGGAGAATTTATTAACTTTTTGTAGATTTTATTTTTTGCTTTGGATACTTTTTGACTTAGAGACTAATTTTTTGTGGTATATGTTTGTAATGTTTTACATTTTCTTCATTTTTATGAAATTTTCACGATTTTTAGGCTAAGGCAATTAGTTGAGCTAGCTAATTTGATGTTGCACAGCATTTGTGCGGGCTGGTTTGGAACCATCCTGGTCAAATATGTTTGCGCTCTTTGAGGGCAGTTGTTTTGCCTTACTCTGATAGTCTTAACCTAGCCCCTCCGTCCATCCCATAACCTCCATCGACCTTTGCCCAGATTACTGCCTCTGATTTTGGTGGTATTTGCTGACTGGTTTACTGTTAATTTCTTTATCGTAGTTGAAAATTAGTGGCACATCCATGTTCTTATATCACACATTCTTGCTTTGCATGGCGATATTGATGCCTTGGTCGATTAAGAAGTCCACTCCAATTATGATTTCATCAACAATCTCTGCCACTATAAAATTGTGTAGTACCGTTACGTTCCCAGTTGCGACTTCACTTGCTACTTCTTCCATTACCTGGGTATTCTCTCCAGTGGCTATACGCAATCATGTTGCACGCATTGGTCTTATCTTCTTGTTGACTTAGTCCGATCGACTGATGGAATGAGATGCACCCGTATCTACAGTTAGTAAAGATTCCTTTCCATTCACATGTGCCCCGACAATAATATTGCTCGACCTTCTTTCAATTTGCGAGATAGAGACTATGGGGTATACAATTGCGGGAGCAAGCTGTTTAACGATTTAATGCATTGGGGATTCGAGCTGAAGGAGCTGTATTTACGACCATCCCCTTGGTTGGAACTGTTAGGTTTGATACTGCAATAACGTGCAATGTGCCCTGACTTTCCACACTTAAAGCATTTGGCGGGACCATCATTTTTCTTCTGTGTTCCTTTTGGTGCTTCCAACCCAGTTTGTATCTACCCAGCGTGGCCTTGATGTCCTGTATGGCATTTATAAAGCTCTGAACTTGTACCCTTTCGGTGTGTCCCACTGGGGCGTCCGTGTCGGATTGGCCAGCTTTCGATATCCAACGCAAACTCCTGCAAAGTCTCATTCGCTTTTTGATAGCGGTTTTGAAACTCATTTTGGTATGTCTGTTTACTATGCCAACTCGCAATAGCGGCCATCAATGCTGCATAACAGTTCCGTTCTCCCTCTGGAAAAGACTGTAAGATTTCAGCTGGCACGAACAGTGCAGCACCTTTCTCTTCAGTATTTCAATTGTGCACTGCTGACATCTTATCAAGTTGAAACTTTAGTACCTGAAAATGACAGAGCCGCAAGAAGATAGAGTTTTTACCTTCGGAATGTTCGCTGAAACAGCTGGGCGATTTAGTTGCATCTCCTAGATTCGTCCTTTTAACGCTTCTATCTCGGCATCAATATGTGTCCGGTGCTTCTAATTTTAATGATTTCCTTGCATGCAATTGCGAAGAAATCTGTGCCACCTTTAATGATAATCACTCTCTGTGCTTCCAATTTGGATGAAATTCGTGTCTCTTGCGACGCCATTTTTGATGTTATACGAGTCTCCTGGGACTCAAGTTGCTATGGCATATATGCTAGTCTTCTGTTCTTCCAGTTGATATGTCATATACATAAGTCTTCTGGGATTCCAATTGAGATGTCATTGTCGATGCTTGTGCAGATATTGCAGCCAATACCATGTTCAAGTCTGTGTTCGTCACTTTCTGCGATGTTTCCTTTGTTTTTGCCATTTTCGTTGTTGTCTCGTTTCTGTCAAGATGAAAGGCATACATAGCTCAAACATTCAGTATAGCAAAAATTTCTTTATTTATACGGCTTTGGTAGTAGTACTTCACAACTTCAACACTCGCATTCTTCAATTATAGCGTTTCAAATCTAACAAATTGATTATTTATCAGCTTGCGCTGCTTTTAAAATTTCTGTTACCTCGTTCGCCTATTTCTAATAGGGTCTAGACTTTTCACGAACAAGCTTCTCGAATAGCATCTTATTTATTTCTCATATCTGTACTCATATTCACGTTTTTTTCTTGTTACATGCGTGTATGGGGGCTAAGCTGCTTGGCTTGAATATCATACGTGCTACGAGGCTCTGGATCAGGGACTGTTATTAGTCTTAGACCGGCCACTTGACGTGGCGTGATAATGATGAGTTGTTACGTCCTGCACGAGGCGCCCCTGCTTCTAATGCTAACGGCGAAACTAGAGGTACACCTCGATAAAATCGCCAAGCCAGAGTCATTGTGCCAAGCTCACGGGAGAGAGAACTCTGAGAAGAGTCAAGATCGGCACACAACGTTGAAGAACTGGCGTGATAGGGATTTGATTTGGTTTTTTGACTTGTTGACTTTGGGCTGGCAGGCTCAGTATTCTGCCACCTTTAGTGTAGTTCCGGTTGAGAATCTCTCGCTTGGAGTCCAGTCTTGCTCTGAACGCGTGACTATGAGGTCAACCCTCGCGTGTCCTCCCTGCTTGGCATAGACAATCACGAGGCCGTAGAAGGGCGACCACACATTCAGCTGCGGATGGCGGAGTTGCGACTTTTTAGAATGGACACGGCCAACAAAAACAAAAGGGAGGATACGAGTGACGGCGAGGATCGTCAAGGTGCAAGGAATGCAACGTACGGGAGAGGAAATTTAGAGGTGCCCCCGAGTGTCGAAATCGATCACTAGCTAACTAAAGTGGGCCAGGAGCGTCGTTGCAGCTAGCGACGATCACACATCGGTGTCGAACGATGCAGGTGAGGAGCAGGGTTTCGTGGGCTAGAGGGGCTAGGAAGCGGCAAGGCAGATGAGAGAATGCCTCCCACGACCAACATGGCCCGAGGAGGTGGGGACGCACTTTCGTTTAACGAACCCGATAATCGGGCGGGCTGAATCACCCTCTGTGTCTTGGACAGGAGCTGAGAGGATGTTACTATCTCCCGGTAAGGATGGCTGTGGGTCGCCAGCGCCATATCAGCGGCCTATATGACCGTTGTTAGATAGAGCCCAGGTCCGCAGTCAGGCTTGCAATACCCGGATTGTTTCATGGCTTCAGAATGAGTACTTGTGCTGTCGTGCGGCCGGCCTGTATACTTAAAAGAATAACTCCTTTGGTTGGGGAGGTCTATAGAATGTGGATCGGAGAGATCGCCCCCTCGACCGAGAGCTTCATTGGGGTTTCCTGCGAACCTTCTCAGCCAGAAAAAATTCCGGAACTCTTGCGATATTACGATCCAAACCTCCTGACACATAACTGGAGGGACACGTCGGCAAGTGCTGATTCTGCTTAACGCAGAGTCCACCGGTCCTCTGTTTGACATATGTTCTCGAGCGTGTAGTCCTCAAGATCCACCAAGCACATTCTAGGGGAGACGGTTTCACTGTTCTGGAGGTGGAGGCGTCCGCAGGGGATTCAGCACCAATGATTGTGGCTGCTGACTCCGCTAATTCGGAAAAAAATGTTGCGTCTTTTCGATGGCGAGATCTATCATCAGTGTTCTTCGTCTGGCTGATAAGGCAGAGGAGCAGCTCCAAGCCTCCCCCGCTGAAGCAAGGCGGAGAGGTGTAGGCGTGATTGTGTGTGCCGATGCTAACGCCCCCTACAGCATCTGTGGAAGCTCGGTTGCTAATACGAGAGGTGAGTCTTTATAAAATTTTATAGTAATTAAATTACTCTGTATATGCAAGGGAGGGAACGACCCAAGCATTTTCACAGCGGTAAGGGAGGACGTCCTGGACCTCACCCTGCCTAGTATAGAACTGGGATATCGGATATCGGGTTCTCAACGAGCACTCCTTCACTGGTCACCATTACATTCAGTTTTCTGTGAACGAGGAATGTCCTGGTAAGATATATTTAAGGAATCCTAAAAGTACTAACTGGGACTTTCATTTTGGAAGCTGAGAGAGCTATTGCTCGAATCTGAGATAGATGTTCTGGTAGAAAACTCACCACGGCAAGAAATAGCGCCTCTTAACTCTCCTGTCCGGGGACCGGTAAGCCGTCTTGTTGGTCTGATTCTCTTAATGAACTTGGAGCGTCAAGCAGGCTGCTCTTCAATAGAGCCAGGAAGATTAGCTACCCTCGGACTGGGAGCTCTTTAAGATTAGTCTGGGGATTTAAAAATATGAAATAATAATAGCTAAGCAAGATTCATGGAGAAGCTTCTGCGAAAACATGCTATAGGGCGCTACAAGGTCAGGGAATTTAACATCTACTCTTTTAGCCAAGTGGGTATCAAGGCCTTGAGTTCAACTGTAGTGCTCTTTCAACATGCACCAATTGCGTCAGAACTATAAAATCCATCTTGCGGACACCAGTCCAACAATCTATTTGCCTGCACATTCGGGGAACAAAATTCCTCTCCAAAAACTTTGGGTACAGAGAATCTTTCGCCATGAAAACGAGGGCAGTGAAACATTACGTATTCTGCGCTTTCCAGTTCTCGTACCATTCTGATACATTCGGAACTAACGTGAAGGTCCAGCGCCCTTTACTAGATTTTTCTCACCGTTGTTGCCACCTAACTATTGTTCGTGAGCGTGCGCTTTTCTTAGCATCTTCAGATGGTGAGCTGATTCCAATGCCATACAGATCGCCCATTTCATTTGAGAGTAGATCTACTGGGATTTTCGTGGATAAAACATGGATCGCTCCGACACCGTCCGATAAGCACATGCTATTCGTATAGCAGTAATACGGTAGGCTGCTAATATATCATATTATTGAACTTTTTACGTTGGATAATAGCAAACGGGTAGCTTAGCCTGGGCCGCCGATGTTGGGCATTATTCGCGCTATGGCTCCACTAACCCTAGAAACTTTCTTAACCTTAAAAGTTAGTTTTGAGTCAATGTATACTCCTATATATTTCAAGAAAAGGCTTTGACTAACTCATTCGCAGTCTGCTTTGAACTCACCAAAGCACTTCTCTCTTATTGCTAGCCATTTCCAGCCCCATGTGCATCAGCCATTTCTTTGTTTTTCCCACGGAGTCATTACATAATGTTTAGAGCAGATCAAGTTTCTTGGCCACTGCTACTACAACATCATCAATACCATAGCATTGGACCTAAAACAGATCCCTGATGGACATGCTCTCTTGGTCCCTCAACCGTATCAAAAAGGAGTACAATATCGCGCTCTCGCGGTAAGTTCGTTGACTCGCCTACCAACTGTATTTCGCCTAATATGCGAAATTCAAGCAAGTGTACGAAAACTACACAACCAACACAATATGCTGCTGCTGGCGTCGCTAAATATTCCGTCAAAGATGCTGAGCTTTCGCCTGCTATGTCGGCTAAACATTTGCCTTCTTATGCTTCTGTTTGTAACAAAGCAAATAATAATATCGATGCAAATGATAATTGTGATCGCCCTCTTGTACAAACTGCTGTTCTCACTGGCAACAACAATTTCACGTCGCCTTTGAAAATTGACGAACCAGCTGATGTAATTGTTGTTGTAACCGTTAATAACAATCATGGTGATGTGGAAAATATCAAAACAGCTGATTCTCGTACCTGTTCATCAGAAGGTAGCTATTGCAAGAAATACAACCAGCGATTAAAATTTTTAATCTAATGAGTTTTTCGATAATTATTATTATGTATATCGTAACGTTCGTTGCTCTAACGCCACCGGGTGGTGTCCTAATTGCGGTTAGATCTGATCTATGTAGTAGACAAATTGATATTGATTATAATAATAGTGACGTGGAACAAATCTCTATATGTGTTACCTTTACTAGAAATAAAAAAAATAATTTTTCTATTGTCCTACATTCCATCAAGTAGTGACGTTGCTATGTATCAGAAGTATATAGATAATTTAAATCGAGTTGTCAATAATGCTAATCCGTCTGATGAAGTTATATATTTAGACGATTTCAATTTAAGTCATATATTTTGGTCTAATGATTGTAATACTTTACCTTAAAATATTAAATCCGACATCGATATGCTAGTTGTTAGCACCTTATTTTTATACGGTATAAAACAACAAAACTCGCAACCAAATAGGAATGGTAGGTTCCTAGATCTAGTTTTTGGATCTGCTGATTTAAAAATATCATGCCTCCAATTTTGGAAAATGCTTTGGCTATAAATTTTGATATTTAAGATTTTTATAAAAAACCAGCCGAATCAACATTTGAATATAGTTATTTCAGGGCCGATCGTGTGGCAATAAATGATACCGATTGGACTTTTCTTAACTTCTCCGGAAACCCGGAGCCTTCCTACGAAATTTTATGGAGGAGGCTTTTAATAGCCATTTCGAGTTTCGTATCTCTATAACGTAAGGTCTTAATGAATACGCCACCCTTGTTTAATCTAAAACTAAATAAACTTAAAAATAGAAAAAATAAAGCTTTTAAAAACATAGAAAGAGCTGTGAAGAAATTGATCGACTTTACTATATAAGACTTAAAAAGCAATTCGATTGGCTTAATAAGTCTCTATTTAAGCAATATACGCTTAAACTCGAATCAAAATTAAAATCATATCCGTCTAGTTTCTGGTCGGTTATTAACTCCAAAAGAAAAACCAATGGCTTTCCAACGACCAAGTGTCCAGTAATCCACCAGATGTCTGCAACTTGCTCGCGAAGTCATTCAAAAAAGTTTACTTAAAGTTAACCTCTTCACCTAATTCTATATTTCGCTCTGGGTACCAAAGCCAAATTTCTAATTTCATTGTTACCGCAGATGACGTTCTTCTGTCAATCTCTAAATTGACAAGTAGTGGAAAATCAGATACTGAGGGGGTTTCTCCAATATTTTTCAAAATATGCGCAAACTCCATTGCGGAGCCCTTACAATTCTCTTTCAAAATTGCTTGAACAGTGGAAATTTTTTGGTCTCGTGGAAATTATGCTCCATAAATCCCATATTTACGTCTGGTAACTGCAATGACATTTGCAACTACAGACCGTTTGTTAAACACAGTACTCTGTCAAATATATTTGGCCATGCACTTCAACGTAAATTGTTCGATTACATAGGCAAGGCTATCGCGGATTGCCAGCATGGTTTTTCCCAGATAGGCCAACTTCCACAAATTTAGCTTTAGTTACTAATCAAATTGTCCATGCTTTAGAGAAATTTGAGCAACTCGACGTCATATACACTGATTTCTCGAAAGCATTTGAGAAGGTTGATCATAGTATTCTGTTACGGGCGTTAGCCAAGTATGGAATCAATGGAAAATTGTTGAAATTCTTCAAGAGTCTTTTATCGAACAGGAAGCTCTATGTGACAATTCGAGCCGACAGGTCGTCTCTGCTTATTAACTCCCGGTCAGGTATTCCGCAGTGTACCCATTGTGGCCCTTTACTATTCTTAATTTTTATAAATGATTTGCACCCGCAATTCAAATGCGCAAAAAATTTGTTCATGTTTGCAGACTATGTCAAACTACTTCTAATGGTCCATTATAGCTCTGACTGCACTAACTTGCAATCTGATCTGGACTATTTTGCCGGATGGTGCTCAGACAATAATTAATTTTTAAATACAAACAAATGCTGCGTTGTGTCTTATTCCAATAAGAAAACTGCCACATATTTTATCTACAAACTAAATGCTAAATCTCTTAATCGTTGTCAAGAGGTTAAAGACTTGGGTGTAACTTTTGACTCCAAACTCTCTTTTTCTAGTCACATTGACTTCATTCTTTCAAAATCTTTTGCAATGGTTGGGTTCATTAGACGTAATACCAGTGATTTTAAGGAACCTATGACGTTGAAGGCACTTTATATATACTTGGTCAGAAGTCGTCTTGAATATTGCTCAATAATATGGGATCCTTTCTATGAATCTAACTAACATAAAATTGAGAGAGTTCAAAATTTTTTTACGTAAATTGGTTTACGTATGCTTCAATGGCCAGACGGCCTCCCGTCATATACCAGCAGGCGCAAATTGCTTGGTTTTCAAGCTTTGCATTACAGAATAACTTGTATCTCACTCATGCTTGCCTATATTGTAATAAACTATAGAATAAATAGCTCTGATTTATCTTATTTGTTCATTCCATATATTCCACTGCGTGATTTTCGGCATAATAGATTATTTATGAAATAACTCATAAAACGAATTATGCTATGAATGAACCTATAACTAGGACTGACTATACATCTAGCAAATCGATTCAGTAGCTTATATAAGTTTAAGCTTGAATTGTTATCTATTTTTAACTAGTCTGTAAGAAAGCATGTACTTTTAGACAGAACGAATTAAATAAATTAATAAAATAAATAAATAGCAACCAATTATTTTGAGCAGGTAAGCAGGTGTGCAAAAGTTTCGTAGCCCTGTCATTATTTGCATTCAGTTCGCCGTGTTAAAAGTATTTCTAATATCCAAAGTTATCCGCGCACAGAGCTTCCTTTTACTTTGGACCCAGGTTATAGCTCCCCGGACTGTATTGACAACTGTTTGTATTGCATCTATCGTGGATCTCGATTTTCGAAATCCAAACTGACTATTTAGCAAGTCACCTGGGCTTTCCAGGGTCTGCTGCAGACGCTCAATAATAATACGTTCGAGAATCCCTCCTATTGAATCCAACATACAAAGTGGCCTGTATGACTGGTCGGGCATCTTACCACGTTTCAGCAAAAGAACCAGTCTTAGATGTTTCCATGAACGGGGGAAGACGCTTTCTTGGGTACAGGCGTTGAAGAAATACCTATGTTCTAGACCTTATCGCTGATTTAAGGGCTATATTTGGCACTCCGTCCGGTACTGGAGACTCACTGTCCGGAACTCTGCGTGCTGCATCCAGTACCTCCTGTTCTGTAATTCCTGGGAGTTCCATACTTTCGAAGTCCTCACTTTTATAGGTCCAGTAATATTGTCGATAAGTGCTTAACGTGGGTACCTGTCTACGAAGACCCCACCCACGGTGTCAAACACAGATCAATGTCCGTTGATCTTCGGCCCAAAAGTTGGTACCAATCGGTGAGCTGAGGTGTTCAAGTCCACCAGCCTTGGTTTGGCCGAGGAGGACTATCCATCCTTCCCTTCCATTTTCGGGTAATGGCACCCGGTTGCACGGCAACTCCACCGCGAGTTCCGTGCTTGTCTCAGTGTCCCTCTTTCATTGATTTTGATATCTCGATATCTGATTAACAAGTTAATCAGATTGAGATATTGTGTTTTGTGTTTTGTCGCAATTTAGGAATGTGACCAACCTTTTCTGTCCTGCAGTGTTACAACAATGTATAATACATTGTTAACGACGGAGCTGATTTTGCTCAGACATTGCTTGAAGGCGGCACCTCCCTCCAACGCTATGCACCACATGTTATGATCAAAAACGCCCGTTCGCTGTGAACCAACTTCCGATGTAATCTATCAGCGCAAGTGTCTTTCCTTATGAATAGCTACTTAAATGTTCCATAGAGTGAGAGTGTCATATAATTCCTTGTGAATAAAACTATCTGTTGTTTGGTCAACAGACAGTGATGCTCACAAGTACTTACGACACAAACACTCACAAGATACATCTTCACTAATCATGGTACTAAACCACTTGCGCAACAAGACACATCTCGCTAGTCACAGGTACTTGTGCGTTTAAGATCATGTTGCAACTGAACCCAGCTAAACGTTCTATTCAGTTTCATGCAACTTGTTCTGAATTATTTTCTACTTTATATATGCCCACATATTCATCGTTATTTGCTACTGTGGTATACAACTTCTAATAACTCGCTTCGTTGTATAATCTTCCTCATTATTCTTCATATTTCTTCAATTACGCTCCGTTTTATTCCACAATTTAGGGTTGCGGCCAACTTTTTCAACCATAGACCTGTGTTGGGGGGCTTTCCCGCCTCAGCAATATCTTTGCAACAGCAGCTTGCCACACTGCAGTGATCTAACATCGTTAAATCTGCTACATTTTTGGATGTGGCCATCCATTCTGCGAACGCCTCCTATTCGCTACGCAGTCTAAAGCAGCCTCAAACATCTCAAAGACGAGGTGAGCACCGGCCCACTCGTACAATTATGGATTGTTTTTCGGCTGACGATAGACATACGTTTCTTCTTTCACCATCTTTCACCGTTTTTCACCATTTCTCTCCGGTTGCCACAATTATGGGATGTGACCAACCTTTCATCTGCCCCTCAGGGTCAGTTTCTCAATGAAATTTGGGTATCTGCGACAAGCAAGAGACCAAATTCCCTTGGGTCTAGGGTCCCCAAGGGAAACCAAGTCTACTCCGAGCGTGTCATACAGTGAACTCTTATTTGAAACCACAACCACCGCGATGCTCCCACAAGGGGGCCATCCCAGGACAGAAGGTGAGACCTGAGTACAAAGCATCGTTCGATGCAGTGCATCAGATCACACTGGCTTCTCCTGCTCCCGCGGTAGCAGTATTTATAAACACCTTGCCTAGGGCCCCACAGGGTGATACCCGCGTCCACCCTGCTACCTTTGGAGTAAAACACCTTACTCATGGATTGGGTACCCATGGTATTATGGTCGCCTCTTACGACCGGTATACCTACCGTGGGTATATTCTTTCCTCTATCCCACAGGGGTCCAGTAATATTGTGTCGGAAAAGGAGTTTCTACGATTCCTCTCATTAGTATCGGGCAGGCAGACTGCTCTGATTTCCACCCTTTAATTCTGGACATCGCCGTTCTGTAAGCCAATTCCCACGGATCAAGATAGGCACTATCCATGAGTTCCTTGAAGCACGCTCTCTTGCTCTTTTTTATGGCATTTTAGGCGCCGTTCTTTGTGCTATGTAGATGTTGTGTAGCTCATCACATCGCGGCGACAAGCGTGTCCTTCGTCGTTCCTTGTGGCATTTTTCACGCTCCTCTGCTCTTTCCTAGTTCCACTAACATACCGGAGTCCGATTTAATTTTGCGCGACTTTTGGGCATGGCAGCATCACACGCCATACTTAATGACTTAGATATTTGAACCGACAGATCTTCCGCATGTGTCCTTCGTATTATGGCATCATGCCATACAATATCAAATGCCTCTGGTTCAAAAAGATGTTGTTTCCATCCTTTTCTTTGCAGTTGGTAGAAAGCTGTCCTTGGTGAAGTTTCCACTAACTCTAGGCTAATAGCTTTGTGATCGCTATGTGTGTAGATGTTACTGATGGACCATTTTGCTCGTCGCGCTATTTCTCTACTAGCAAACGTGAGATCTATAACGGAGCATATACTTCCAGTGTCGAATGTATATTTCCCTGGCCAATTTAGAAGTTCAAGCCTCAGGGGTGTAAGGCTTTCAAGAAGAACTCTACCTCTATCGTTTGTTCTACTTCTACCCCTGAAAGATGTATAAATAACGATAAATTAAACGCCGATGTTTAGCGTTTGAAAAAAAATTTCTTATTTTACATATACGTGGTTACACTAATACTTACAAACTAAAAAGTATCTACATTCCTAATACATGCATGCCGAGTCAGCATATTATTATTTTGACCTAATTATAGATATTTGTTATTATGTACATATAAATATTTTTGCAGGCACATTGACCTTCAGTCATGCCGATTAGCGGGTTGATCAATGTGACAGTCATATAGAGCTAACGAATGTAAACAGATATGGGTCTTGCTGTTGGAATTTGTATATGATGTTGAACCCCCGCTGAATCAACATAATTTATGTGGGTCGATGTAATTTGAATGTGCGCGGTCGATATTTATATACGCATAACAAATGCATTGGCAGAGAGGTGCATTTGGTAATGCTACACCCCATACAGTTGACCATGCATTGAAGTCTCCACATATTATAAGCTGGTGTTTACCCTGTGCTTCTACGGCCATCCCAAGAATCATGGTCTCAAATTCTGTGCTAGTCTTGCTCGGAGGTGCATGAATCCAGCCACTGTCGGTGCCATCTTTTCCTGTGGAAGAAGTTTTCCTGGTATCCAAATTGAGGTTTTACCAGCCGAGTTCGTGAGCCAGCCTCTCTCCTGCTTATTTCTGTGCGGCCCAGAGAGTACCACTATGTCAAAGCCTCCTTCAAACATTGTTTGGGATAAGAGGTTTTTGGGCACTTCACAGTGGTTTAAATTGAGTTGCAATCTCATAGGTCAACCTGGTTGCTTCCTTCCCGTTGTGGGCATCTAAAACTGTCTGCCGAATTTACGTTTGAGCAGTTCGCGGCCTTATGTCCCTCCTGACCGCATTTCCTGCAAAGTTTTGACCTATCTATAGCCTCTTTGCACTTCTGTGATATATGTTCATAGTCCCAGCACCTATGTAACAGTATCTCTCCTGTTTCACCTCTCTAATTTGACAAGACACCCATCGCAATGTTATTCTTTGCACCTTTAGAACAACTTTGGCATCATCCGCTGTAAGGCTTGCAAGTGCCGATTTTGTACCGCTGTACCCTGTGCGTATAATTCTTATGGAAATTGGATCAGGCCGTTCCATCATGCACTGCAGGGGATGATCGCACTCTCCCTAGGGAAATGCGCGTCACTCTAGCTCAAATTCGATCTGGATACTGTAATAGGTTAAACTCTTACCTATCCAGAATCAACCCCGACATACAAATTGTATATCCTGCTTATAATGTGCCCCCACATGACACCAACCCTCTTTTCAACTTTATTGTAGAACCAACGCCTCTAACTCCCCCCTCCTTATGGTCCACCCCTGTTGAAACAGCAAGTTTCCTTGAACTCCCGTTAGAGGACATTGATGACAATTTGTGGTTTGTCGCACCAATGGGATGGTGCGAAGCACTGCTACAACAACAACAACTGATGACGGCCATGGTAAACTTTTGAAAGAGCAATGATCTGAGGGCATGCACCTGGAACGCCCGCTCCTTGAATGAGTTTGGTGCAGATGCCCGGCTGGTTGATGTCCTCGCCAAAGCAAAATCTGACACCACCGCCATCCAAGAAATGCGTTGGACGAAGCAAGGAAGAAAGAAGATTACAAATTGTGACATCTGTTGGAGTGCGCATACACAAAAGGGCAGTTTCGGCGTCGGATTCGTGGTGGTAGAGACTTTGTCGCCAAGCATTGCAATTGACGCCTGTGGGCGAACGCCTCGCCGCTATACGAAATAATATAATATAAGCAAAATTTATTAATATATCATTCATCTGCGCCCATGAACCGACAGAAGAGAAGGACGATGAGGTGAGAAACTCTTTCTATGATTAAAAGTCGTGCTTTGCGACTTTAACGCCGGGTGGGCAAAGAATGTGTTTTTGGCCCCACAGTCGGAAAGTTCAACCTACATAACGAAACTCCTCCTAAGGGACTGAGGCTGAAGCCTTTTCAGGAAGAAAAAAGCAAAGGCAGAAAGGCGTGAGTGCGAGGAGATTGAGCTGCTAGCCACTAACAATAACGACCGAAAATTTACCAAGAAATTCGGCGGCAGACGGAAGGTTTGAAGTCCTGGACAAACTTTTGTCCAGAGAGTACTTAGATTATGGAGGGAACACCTTTCTGCTCTCCTAAATGTCTCCTAAATGGAAACAGCGATTTACCGCACAGGGATGACGACACCGCAATCGATGAGGATGGAATAAATCTTCCCCACCCGATTATGATAAAGTCAGAATAGCAATAACCAGATTAAAAAACAACAAGGCCGCGGGCGCTGACGGATTGTCTGCGGAGCTATTCAAATATGGCGGATAGGAGTTGGTAAGGTGCATGCATCAGCTTCTTTGCAAAATATGGTCGGACGAGTGCATGCCCGACGATTGGAATCTAAGTGTTCTTTGCCCAGTCCACAAGAAAGGGGATACTTCAAACTGCGCCAACTATCGTGGAATCAGGCTTCTTAATATCGCATTGAAGGTCCTGTCAAGTGTATTGTGCAAAAGATTGAAGCCCACTGTGAATCAGCTGATTGGACCTTATAAGTGCGGATTCATATCTGATAAATCTACCAGATTTTCACAATGCGCCAAATCTTGGAAAAAACCCACGAAAAAAATCGACACACATCACCTCTTCGTCGACTTTAAAGCCGCCTTCGTCAGCACGAAAAGAAGTTGCCTATATGCTGCTATGTCTGAGTTTAGTTTCCCGCAAAACTTATACGGCTCTGCAAAATGGCGTTGAGCAACACCATCAGCTCAGTCAGAATTGGGAAGAACCTTTCCGAGCCGTTCGAAACTAAACTAGGTTTTAAACAGGGTGACCCCATATCGTGCGAATTCTTTAATTTGATGCTGGGGCAAATTATACTAGCTGCAGAACTTAACCGCTCTGGAACAATATTCTATAAAAGCGTGCAATTACTGGCATATGCTGATGACATTAATATCATCGGCCAGAATACACGCACCGTAAGTTCTGCTTACTACAAACTAGAAAAAGAAGCGGTAAAGATGGGGTTGATGATGAATGAGCACAAAACGAAGTATCTGGTGTCATCGAGTTAAGAGTCGGCGCATATGAGCCTTAGCAACCACGCTTCTGCTGGCAGCCATAATTTTGAAATACTAAAAGACTCTGTTTACTTGGGAACCAGCGAAGAATGACCCTTGCCAATAACTGCTTCTTTAGACTAGGTAGGCAATTGAAAAGTAAAGTCCTCTCTCGGCAAACGAAAATCATGCTCTACAAGTCACTTATCGTATCCGTCCTGATGTATGGTGCAGAAGCATGGACCATGACAACATCAGATGAAGCGGCTATAGGAGTGTTCGAGAGAAAAGTTCTTCGAAAGATTAATGGGTCTCTATCCGTTGGCGATGGTGAGTACTGAAGAAGATTTAAGGCTGAGCTGTACGAGCTTTACGCAGACAGCATCATAAAAATAATAATAAATGTAAGGCGCGATAATCTCCGAGAAGATTTTAGACCGTGTTTCGCTTTCAATTTGCGTCGTGCGTCTTTTTAATTTTTCCTACAAATTGGCGAGACGGAACCTACTGGTTTTATGTCGACTCCGAACCTTATTTCTAAAATTTTGATGTTGATTTGCCCGGGTTGTGAACCCAGGTCTTCGGTGTGGTAGACGGAGCACGCTACCATCACACCAACCACGGTGGCCGCCATCAGACAGCAACATAGTCCAGCGAATTAAAACGCAACGGCTACATTGGGTAGGCCATGTTATGCGAATGAAAGATGACGCTCCGGCTAAGAAAGTCTTTTTATCGGAACCCGCCTATGGAAGCAGAGGAAGAGGGTGGCCACTCCGCTGGAAGGACCAGGTGGAAAACGATTTAAACTCCCTGGGTGTGACCAATTGATAAGTAAGTTGACAAGTAATTACTACTTCAGCCTCTTGGTATCTTCCCAATATAGCTCCTTTGGTAAGCTTTAGTGGTGATTTAAACTCATTGAGTACTATTACCGGAATACGTCTGTCTTGTTTTGGTTCTTTTTACAAGTACAGTCGGTGTTGATTTATTGGCTGTCTCTACAACCCACAATTCGTTTGTCACATATTATCCCTAAACATTTGTTTGTCCAAATTACTGCCTCGGATTTTGGTGGTATTTACTGACTCTCCTCCACCAGAACTTGTTTATTGCGGTAACCTTTCTCAGAGCCGAAATTTGGTGGTACATCCATGTCCGTGTATCGCATTGTCGTGCTCTGCATGTTGATCTTGATGCCATGGTCGATTAAGAAGGCCACTGTAATTATGATTTCATCAACAATCTCTGCCACTATAAAATAGTACCGTGATGTTGACAATTGCGACTACACATGCTAGTTCTCCCAGGACCTGGGTGTCATCTCTAGTAGCTGTACCTAATCTTGGTCCATGCAATGGTTTTATCTTTATCACTAATTCAGAATGAATGATGGTATGAGATGCGCCCTTATCTACAGTCAGAAAACGTTCCGTTCTATCCACGTGGACTGTGACAGTATGATTGCTCGACCTTCTTCCAATTCGCGAGTCAGAGAATATGGAGCATTCAATTGCAGGAACCAGCTGTCATCCCTTTCGGCTGACTTGCTCTACTTTAACTATTGAGTGGACTTAAAAATTTTCTCATCCCCTTCAACTCTGCTCATTTACATTGTTGGAACTACTAAAGTTGGCACTGCTATAACGCGCAATGTGACCTGGCTTTCCAAACTTAAAGCATTTGACGGTGCTATCGGTTTTCTGCTGCGTTCCTTTTAGTGCGACTCCTTAATACGACCTCTTAAAGCAGCCACCTCGACCACAATTTTTTCCTCAAACTGTATTATTTTTTCGTATATATGGGCTTCCATTTGTCCACAGATCTGCGGTGATAGCTGTGCTGAAATTTGAATTTGTGCCAAGATTTCGGATATATGTGCCTTCTGTGCTTCAATCCTGAATGCTATTTGTGACGACATTTCCGAAACATGTGTCTCCTGCGATTCCAGTTGAGATGCCATATATGTCATCTGTTCTTCCAGCTGTGTTTGTTCGTGTTGTGCCTTTTGCGATTCCAGTTGAGATGCCATATTTGTAATGACATTCTTATAATACGTGATTCTAGTTGAAATACTATTGTCAATGTTTGTGCATATATGGCAGCCAATATCGAGTTTACCTCTGTGTTCGTCCCTGTCTGCGGTGTTTCGTTTTTCCTTAATTTTTGTGGTTGCCTCTTCCTCATCAAGCTGAAAGACATACTCCCTCACATAAAATTCATCCGACCCCATAACCTCTCGCAGACGTGCATGAAGTTCGGATTTATTGTCTGTTGTATTCAATCCACGATTCTTCAATAGCTGGATCTTCAATTCACTCAACTTGGACATGTCATCCGCAACTCTGGAATTTATTCAACAATTCCTTCTCTGACATCAAAACAACAAATTTAGGAATCCTTGATTATTCTGCAGCTTCTGTTAAAGTTCGAATCGCTGAACTGTTGAATAAGTACCTCAAATATTCGGTACAGCAAAATGTTCTTTATTGACAACAACACTTTCGTAGCAGTACTTCATAATCAAATTACTCGCAGAGCGTCTTAAAATCAAACTGATTGATTATTCTTCAGCTTGCGCTGATTTTATCCTCTCTGTTTCCTCGTCCGCGAATTTCTGAAATGGTCTAGACTTTTAACGAACAGCCTTCTCGAACAGCTGCCTATTTACTTCTCATTTCTGCATCTGATATTGACGTTTGTCATCTAGTTATATGCGTGTATACGTGTAAGTAATAACTTGTGCTCTTAGGTGATGATTACGTGATGTGTGATTTTTTATCTTTCTTCTTCGCTCTTGGCTGGCTAGGCTAAGTGTATGTGAAATAATCTCTTCGCTCTTAGCTTCACCGTTTACATGTATCTGTGGTTGCTTTCTTTGCTCTTGTTGTGCATTTATTTACTAACAGAGTGATGTATCGAATTGCTAATATAATCCACAGTATGTATTCGAAAAAAAGCTACCGACAAAATAGAAATAGTGCCTCTATTTTTTGTACGTTTGTATGTATGTACACATGTCCATCTGTATATAATAATGCTTATACACTAAGGAGATTTAAACTCTCTTATTTCTCCTCCTTAAAAAAGTGGACCGATTTCGCTAAAACTTTGTGTGTGTGTTCACGGTAGTTTGAGGATGCTTTAAATTCACATTTTTGTCCGGAAAATGGAACAAGGCCGGCCTATTCCAAATAATTTTATTTATGATCCGATTCGCTTTAAATTCGGTACCCCTTTGACAAAGATAATATTTGAGAAACTTTTCATTCTGGCCAACGTTTTCTAAATAAAATAGTGTATTGTGCGATTTCATTGCAATTTAGTATAGAGGTATTTCCGTCACTAAGTCATAATTTTAGAAAGTATTCATTCCGGGATGTAGACCAGGGACCGATCTATTCAAACAAATCTTATTTATGGCGCGATTCGCTTGAAATTCGGTACAGGGGTGCCTCTTTGGTAAAGATAATATTTGAGAAACTTTGCACTCTAGGAAGTGGATCAGAGGAAAACATATTCTACATAAAACAGTTTACAGTGCGAGTTTTTTTGAAATTTGGTATAGGAGTACTTCCATTATTTTCGGTAAGTGGACCAGGGTGCGATCTATTAGATCAAATTCTATTCACTGTTCGATTTGCCTGAAAGGTGAATAGATAACCTTTTGCCTAGATTAGTATTTACGATACTTTTTTTCTGGAAGTAGACCGATCTATTAGAACAAATTCCATTCATGGTTCGATTTGCCTGAAATTTGGTATATACATAGATAGCCGTTTTTATCATAAGCCACTTATAACGGAAGTTCCGGTTCAGTAATTGTTGGAAGATGCTATGGCAGTGGACATAATTTCAAAGTAATTACATTCAATTAATTCACGAATTCATGCTACAATTCATATGAGAAAACAAATATTTATTTATTTAATTTTTCACAATTAAACTAAACTTTACTGACTTGCTGGCAATTTTTTTTCAGTCCTGCATGCAATTAAGTCCTATTTTTAAATAATGAAAAAGAAGTATAACTTCTCATGCGCGTACATTACTTATGTACAGCTTGCAAAATTTTTAAATTACCTTCTTTTAAAAGTGGGCGGTGTCACGCCCATTGTCAAAATTTTACTGATTTTCTATTCTGCGTCATAAGTTCAACTCACCTACCAAGTTTCATCACTTTATCGGTCTTTGGTAATTAATTATCGCACTTTCTCGGTTTTTCGAAATTTTCGATATCGAAAAAGTGGGCGTGGTTATAGTCCGATATTGTTCGTTTTAAATAGCGATCTGAGATGAGTGCTCAGGAACCTGCATACCAAATTTTATCAAGATACCTTAAAATTTACTCAAGTTATCGTGTTAACGGACGGACGGACGGACGTACGGACTTGGCTCAATCAAATTTTTTTCCGATCCTGATGATTTTGATATATGGAAGTCTATATCTATCTCGATTCCTTTATACCTGTACAACCAACCGTCATCCAATCAAAGTTAATATACTCTGTGAGCTCTGCTCAACTGAGTATAAAAATGCTATATACTTTTCCTATGCTGCATAGTAATTTTAAATTATTTAATGTAATATTGTAATCTTAGGTTAATAAGTATGCATCTAGAAAATGTTTAATAAAATATAAATACAATACAAAAATACAATACAATTTGATACCCATATCGTACAAACGCGTTCTAGCGTCACCCCTGGTCCACCTTTATGGCGATATCTCGAAAAGGCGTCCACCTATAGAACTAAGGCCCACTCCCTTTTAAAATACTAATTAACACATTTCATTTGATACCCATATCGTACAAACAAAGTCTAGAGTCACCCCTGGGCCACCTTTATGGCGATATCACGAAAAGGCGTCCACCTATAGAACTAAGGCCCACTCCCTTTTAAAATGCTCATTCCCCTTTCTTTTGATACCCATATTGTACAGACAAATTCTAGAGTCAACCCTGGTCCATCTTTATGGCGTATCTCGAAACGGCGTCCACCTATGGAACTAAGGATACCCCCTTTAAAAATACTCATTAACACCTTTCATTTGATACCCATATCGTACAAACAAATTCTAGAGTCACCCCTGGTCCACCTTTATGCCGATATCTCGAAAAGACGAACACCTATACAACTACCACCACTCCCTTTTAAAACCCTCATTAATACCTTTAATTTGATACCCATATCGTACAAACACATTCTAGAGTCACCCATGGTCCACCTTTATGGCGATATCTCGAAAAGGCGTCCACCTATAGAACTACGGCCCACTCCCTTTTAAAATACTCATTAACACCTTTCGTTTGATGCCCATACTGTACAAACGCATTCTAGAGTCACCCCTGGTCCACCTTTATGCTGATATCTCGAAAAGGCGACCACCTATACAACTACCACCACTCCCTTTCTAAACCCTCATTAATACCTTTATTTTGATACTCATATCGTACAAACACATTCTAGAGTCACCCCTGGTCCACCTTTATGGCGATATCTCGAAAAGGCGTCCACCTATAGAACTAAGCCCCACGCCCTTTTAAAATACTCATTAACACCTTTCGTTTGATACCCATATTGTACAAACACATTCTAGAGTCACCCCTGGTCCACCTTTATGGCGATATCTCGAAAAGGCGTCTACCTATAGAATTAAGGCCCACTCCCTTTTAAAATACTCATTAACACCTTTCGTTTGATACCCATGCTGTACAAACGCATTCTAGAGTCACCCCTGGTCCACCTTTATGCCGATATCTCGAAAAGGCGACCACCTATACAACTACCACCACTCCCATTTAAAACCCTCATTAATGCCTTTAATTTGATACCCATATCGTACAAACAAATTCTAGAGTCACCCCTGGTCCACCTTTATGGCGATATCTCGAAAAGGCGTTCACCTATAGAACTAAGCCCCACGCCCTTTTAAAATACTCATTAACACCATTCGTTTGATACCCATATTGTACAAACGCATTGTAGAGTCAACCCCTTGTCCACCTTTATGCCGATATCTCGAAAAGGCGACCACCTATACAACTACCACCACTTCGTTTTAAAACCCTCATTAATACCTTTAATTTGATACCCATATCGTACAAACACATTCTAGAGTCACCCCTGGTCCACCTTTATGACTATATCTCGAAAAGGCGTCCACCTATAGAACTAAACCCCACGCCCTTTTGAAATACTCATTAACACCTTTCGTTTGATACCCATATTGTACAAACGCATTCTAGGGTCACCCCTGGTCCACCTTTATGGCGATATCTCGAAACGGCGTCAACCTATGGAACTAAGGATCACTCCATTTTAAAATACTCATTAGCACCTTTCATTTGATACCCATATCGTACAAACAAATTCTAGAGTCAACCCTGATCCATCTTTATGGCGATATCCCTAAATGGCGTCCACCTATACAACTATGGCCCACTCCCTCAAAAAATACTCTTTAAATTCATTTGATACACATGTCATACAAACACATTCCAGGGTTACCCTCGGTTCATTTTCCTACATGGTTATTTTCCCTTATGTTGTCACCATAGCTCTCAACTGAGTATGTAATGTTCGGTTACACCCGAACTTAGCCTTCCTTACTTGTTTATACTAAAGTTCAACATAGTTCTAAATGCCAGTCCTAGCTTTGGTATATTGATTTGTGTGGGGTGTACAAAAATAAAAATATCATGAAGAGTTTAAGTTATACATTAAATTAAATCATCAAAGATATGAAAGAGAATCAATAGTAAATATTTGCAGCTTCCTAAGGTAGGTACGGTTTATAGGGTCGTCCTAAGCATTGTTTCTAATTCAAAGTGATTATAACCAAAAAGATAGAGCTTAACTTCTTTTTTAAATAAGTTGACATTTCTTATTACCTGTACAGTGGCAGGAAGGGAGTTGAAAAATTTGCACGACGTGTATGTGTAAAAACTTCTAAAGTGCGACGTCCTAGTATGCGGAATTTGTACCATTGGAAGTAGATTTCTTCGTAAGTTGTAGACTTCTGAAGGAAAGCTTTCCAGGTAGCCACACCGTATAAAGAATGTTTTTAAAACTTTGTAAAGATAGAGATGTCGACACCGAAATATATCTAGTTTCCTAAAATATAGCATAGAGTGAGACCTATAGTTTGCACTACAGATTCGCCTTATAACCCCCTTTTGAAATGTTACCACTGCTGACAGCTTATTAGCCGAAGCGCCGCCCCAGCATGTGATACCATATTGCAGTTTAGATTGAAATATTTCGTAGTAAACTGTTTTTAGAGTGGAAATAGAACATAACTTTTTCAGACGATAAAAGTGACGAGTGGTGTACAGAAAGTATTTTTTTAGAGCATTAATGTTCTCAGACCAACTCAAGCGGTTTTCTATTATAATTCCTAAGTATTTGAAATTCTCAACAAATTCAACCCTGAAGCAGCTCTCACTACATTTTCTATTACAATCAAAAGATCTCATCGCGTCACTTTGAGTGCACGCTATATGGTGCATGTTAAAACGAGAGCACACCGCGGAGTGAAATATGACATCATAACTTGGTTGTTCTTTGAGAACATGGCTGAAATACACAAGTCTAGTCTTACTACTTACAATCAGTTTGTGTAAAGCGAACCAGGTTCGTAACAAATGTATATCATGGTTAATGTCACATATTAATTCAAAGTAATTCCGTGTACTGTACGCAATTGCAAGATCGTCTGCAAAGGCAGTGGCCTTGCCTCTCCATGGAAGCTTAAATATTGTATTAATATAGACCAAGAACAATATTGGACCAAGAACTGAGCCTTGGGGAACGCCCAGATTAACAAGCTGTGAGCTACTGTAACTACATTCTACTTTAACTCTTTGTTTTCTGCCCGATAGATACGATTTAAGCCACTTATGCATAAAACCGCGGAATCCTGCACTATATATTTTATCCAATAGTACACCCCTATCGACCATATCCAAAGCTTTTGTTATGTCCACAAAGAGACCAGCGCAACTTCTTTTCTTATCCAGAGCTTTGTATATGTTGGTGCAAAAATCCAGCAGAGCGTCTTCTGTTGATAGGTCAGAACGAAAGCCAAACTGCATGGGGCTAAAAAAGCTCGCTTTATTTAAAAAAATAACAATTCTGGTTTTAACACCATTTTCAAAAACTTTAAATATGGCCGAGAGCAATGAAATAAGTCTGTAATTATTAACATCTTTTTTATCCCCTGGGCCGTGTGTAGAAGTCCACGAAAGTGGGGAAAGCTTCTGACCGCCATTCACCTGGGAATGGCCAGAGCGATTCTTTTGCATGCGGTTCAAGCAGCTCACTACTGCCGGTCGCTTGCGGCCAAGTATCCTCTGGGTAGCCGCTAAACACCCGTTTAGCGAGCGCGACAAGAGGAGTGTGTGAACGCTATCGTGAGTTGAAAAGGGAAGCGAGACGCCTTTTCAGGAAGAAAAAAGCAGAAGCAGAAAGGCGTGAGTGCGAGGAGCTTGAGCTGCTAGCCATTAGGAATAACGCCCGAAAATTCTACCACAAAATACGGCGACAGACGGAAGGTTTTAAGACCGGGGCAAACTCCTGTAGGAATGAAAACGGCGACCTTGTAACTGATGTCCAGAGAGTGCTTAGATTATGGAGGGAACACTTCTCTGCTCTCCTAAATGGAGGCAGCAATTCACCGCGCAGAGATGAAGAACCCGATCCCGCAATCGATGATGATGGAATATATGTCCCCCGCCCGATTATGACGAAGTTAGAATAGCAATAACCAGATTGAAAAACAATAAGGCCGTGGGCGCTGATGGATTGCCTGCGGAGCTATTCAAGTTCGGCGGCGAGGAGTTGGTAAGGCGCATGCAGCAGCTTCTTAGCAAAATATGGGCGGAAGAAAGCATGCCCGACGGTTGGAATCTAATTGTTCTTTGCCCAGTCCACAAGAAGGGGGATACTGCAAAATGCACCAACTATCGTGGAATCAGCCTTCTTAATACCGCATATAAGGTCCTTTCAAGTGTATTGTGCGAAAGATTGAAGCCCACCGTGAACCGGCTGATTGGACCTTATCAGTGCGGCTTCAGACCTGGTAAATCTACCATCGACCAGATTTTCACAATGCGCCAAATCTTGGAAAAACCCCATGAAAAGAGAATCGACACACATCACCTCTTCGTCGACTTTAAAGCCGCCTTCGACAGCACGAAAAGGAGCTGCCTATATGCCGTTATGTCTGAATTTGGTTTCCCCGCAAAACTTATACGGCTGTGCAAAATGACGTTGAGCAACACCATCAGCTCAGTCAGAATTGGGAAGGACCTCTCCGAGCCGTTCGAAACTAAACGAGGTTTCAGACAGGGTGACCCCCTATCGTGCGATTTCTTTAATTTGATGCTGGAGAAAATTATACTAGCTGCAGAACTTAACCGCACTGGAACAATATACTATAAAAGCGTGCAATTACTGGCATATGCTGATGACATTGATATCATCGGCCTAAACACCCGCGCTGTTAGTTCTGCTTACTCCAAGCTGGAAAAAGAAGCGGTAAAGATGGGTTTGATGGTGAATGAGGACAAAACGAAGTACCTGCTGTCATCGAGCAAAGAGTCAGCGCATATGCGCCTTGGCAACCACGCTACTGTTGGCAGCCATAATTTCGAAATAGTAAAAGACTTCGTTTATTTGGGAACCAGCATCAACACTAGCAACAACATCAGCACTGAAATCCAGCGAAGAATCAATCTTGCCAATAAATGCTACTTTGGACTAGGTAGGCAATTGAAAAGTAAAGTCCTCTCTCGGCGAACGAAAATCATACTCTACAAGTCACTTATCGTACCCGTCCTGCTATATGGGGCAGAAGCATGGACCATGACAACAGCAGATGAAGCGGCTTTGGGAGTGTTCGAGAGAAAAGTTCTTCGAAAGATTTATGGACCTCTACGAGTTGGCGATGGCGAGTACCGAAGAAGATTTAATGATGAGCTGTACGAGCTATACGCAGACATCAACATAGTCCAGCGAATTAAAACGCAGCGGCTGCGCTGGCTAGGCCATGTTATGCGAATGAAAGATGATGCTCCGGCCAAGAAAGTGTTTCTATCGGAACCCGCCTATGGAAGCAGAGGTAGAGGGCGGCCCCCACTCTGTTGGAAGGACCAGGTGGAAAACGATTCAAACTCCCTTGGTGTGACCAATTGGCGCCGGTTGGCGGAGCGAAGGAGCGACTGGCGCGCGTTGTTGGACGGCCATAACCGTTTAGACGGTTAAGCGCCAATTAAGTAAGTAAGTAAGTAAGTTTTATCCCCTTTTTTTCAAGATCGGAATTTCAATCGCACATTTCAAACCATCGGGAAAAATAAACCGGTTCACATTACGTCTGCACTGCTTCCGCTTAAATTTAGTGCAACGGAATGTGAAGCAGTTATTGTTGTTGTTTTATCAAAATATTGTTTACTGAATTTGGGTTGCGGTAACTGCTGTGTAGGCAATATGTGTCGATTGTGCTAACTGTGCTAACTCCCCCTTCTTAAGTATCAGCGTCCCGCTGATGAAATATTATTGTTTTAGTTGGAAGTCTACTATTGGTGGAATGAAAAAAGATTTCCTATTTCTGGGTCGTAATGCGATATACAAAGCAATTGACAATATTATTGCTAGGATAATGGCAGCGAAGCTTGAGCTAATAGATATTACACTCTTTGAGGATATGTGTTCTAATTTCCTTACATTGGTTAAATGGAGTTGATGCAAATAGTTGAGGTCGAGTTTGATTTCATTTTCAGTTAGGTTGTTTTGAAGTATTGGAGGTAATATTTGGTATGAGCTAGTTTGCCAACTTGTATAACTAACATTGTTTAATGTTATGGTTTCATTAAGGAAGTTTATGATAAATGTGCCATTCAATTTGAGTGACTTGTTATCGTAGCTGAGCTTTCCTATAAAATTTGATAAAAAAAAAGTGTTCTTTCTGTGATTAATTCAACTATGGCTTTATATTCATATTGGTAATCGCACATTGCTTTGTCCCCCCAGAGGATTTGAGTTATACAGTGATTTTCTTCTAGTTTTTGGAGTTGATTTCTTCTGCAGATTGTGGTTTCGTCTATTTCCAGGCAGTTTCCCAGGATGCCATATTTTTCCTCTTGTGACGTGAAAATATTGGAAAATTCTAGATAAACTCGTTTGCTGTTTTTTACGGTTTAACGAATAATGACATTGTTGAAAAGAGTGTCCTCTGTTTTTGGAAGTGAAATTACGTATAGAAGAAGTGAGTCTTTGACAACCATTGACAGTTCAGCATATTCAAGCGCCTGTATTTCATTTTTAAAAGGTAGTGTGCTAGTTTGCGATAAAATATTTTCGATATCCCCTTTATTTAAGAGTTGTGAGTGAACAATTCCTTGTTTTGCTATCTGGGCTGCTATTAAGATTTTAGAAATTTCACCTTTTATTATTCCTAACTTATTAAATAGTGTTTGTTCAAAAAGCTGCGTATTGTCTTCGTTTATTTCGTCCGCGATTCTGCTATGTCCATCTAAAATTGTATTACCGGTCCTTATAAGATATTCGTTTATTTCGTGCTGTTTATTGTTGTTTTCTGTCAGAGTGTATGTTTGTGACATTATTTGGTCCAGTCAGTAGCGTCGGGATTTCCTGCTAACCACTTCCAAGCAGACCCTATCCAGTTAATTGATCGTTTGTATTTGGTAGTGTTTTTGGTTCGTAACTGGTCCAGTATATTGTCTATCTCTGTAAGTTCATGTTCTAATTGAGGAATTAAAATGCTTGTCTTACTAACTTCGTGTTGTACTATTGGTCTTATATTGTTAACTACACTGTCGTATTCATCCAAGTCTATAGTGTGTATAATTTTGTGTGTTCCTTTGGTAATTTTTCCTAGTCCTTGTTTAATTGTCAGTACTGGGCTATAGTATTTGTATGTCTCTACTGTTGCGGTCGTCCAACAAGGTAAAAGTCTAAATTAGATAACGTTCGTTAGTTTTTCAGGTGTGACTTATGTATTTTCCTATTATTAGTTGTAGTTATTGTTACGTTATTATCCTTACCAACGGTTTCATTCCTAAATATGGGTTTTGTTTTACCCTTGATTTGTTTATCCTTCTTAAGGAAAACTTCACCAGGTTCGTAGCTTTTTGGCTTCGACCTTTTCCTGTTATGGTTTTTTAGCATATTTTTTTGTTTCCTAGCTGTTTCATTACGAAGGTCTACATTCACTATGTCCCTAAAACTCGTGAGATCTTGATAATTAATTCTTTGGGTTCTTCCAAAAAATATATCGGCGGGTTTTTTCTTCGTAACTGAGTGTATGGTGCTATTATACCTATCAACGGCAATGTTGACAATTTCTTTTAGTGAGCTATCAGGATATTCAGATTGTAGACATCTAACAATTTATAATGATTGTAGAGTGCACACGTTCGATTGTGCCGTTAACTTCACTCTTTTGGGGTGGTACTAAATAAATTTCAATACCCAAACTTTCCAAGTAATTGAGTGTTATTGGACTTATGACGCTACCCCCGTTGCCCATTACTAAGGTCTTTGGCACAGTAAAATAATGTAAGAGTTTAATTAATTTGTTTCTAATATGTAACACAGATTTATTTTTGATTTTAAAGAATTTTACAAATTTAGAAAACTTGTCAACGCATGTAATAAATTTTTCGCCAGATATTTCGATTATGTCAATGTGCAATATTTCTGTTGGGTATGAAGGTATTGGCGTTGCCTGTAGTTCAGGATTTTGAGGGTGGCGATCGTACTTTTTGCACCCACAAGTTTTGCATGATTTTGTGTATTTTTTTATAAGTTTACTCATCTGAGGAAAATAGTATTTTTCTAATATTTGTTCCTTATTTTCCCTATCGTTACGGTGGGCCCTCCTATGCTCCCGTTCGATTATTTTAAACTTTACTTCTTCATCAGGAATGTCAGTAACAAGTCTTTGCGTGATTCTGGCACGGAACTTAGAAAAACTTTCCTGATAAACCTGTTGTAACAACGCGATATATTTTTCGGGAATTTTGATTCCATTAATTATATTTGGGTTAAGATATTTTTTTTATTATTTTAATTAATTTTCCTTTATCGTAGATTTCACTTTTAATACGATGCCTGCGGTACCTTGGGTGAGGTTCTTCATGGATAATTTCATCTTTGCCTTCTTCAGATATAATTTGGTTTTTAAATACATTTAATGGTGCCTCGCAATGAGGAATAAGCTGTGAGCTATCCTCTGCTACACTATTTGAAAATTAGATGTTGACGATGTCAGCGAGTTAATTTCCATGGGAAGCCTGGAGAGCGCATCTGCGAGAACATTGGTCTTCCCTGGTTTATAGAAAAGTTTATAATTATACTCTTCTATGCGTGCCTTCCACCGTTTAAGCTTGGCATTGTTATTGCTACTACTTAATGCGAATGTTAATGGTTGGTGGTCAGTTAGGATTTTAATATATTTTGCTCCGTATAGGCAGGTTTTTAGTTTGTCAAGAGACCATACTATAGCTAGCATTTCTTTCTCAATAGTCGAGTAATTTTCCTCGGTTTTATTGAGTGAACTAGATATATAAGTTATGGGCTTGTCCTTCCCGATTTCTCCTTGCCCCAATCGCAGTATTAGAAGCGTATGTTGTTAGAATATACGGTTTATTGAAATCTGGAAATGCCAAAATCTCAGAAGACATAAGTAATGTTTTTAGGTCATTAAATGATTTCAGTCCTTCATCAGTTAAAGAGACTTTTATTTTTTTGGATTGGTTCGCCTTTATTTGCGCATTTTCACCCCTAGTCAGATTCGTGAGTGGTTTGGCAATTTTTGCGAAGTCTTGTATAAATCGTCTATAGTATGAAGCTAAACCTAGAAAACTTTTCAGTTCTTTAAGATTTACGGGAACAGCAATTTTTTAATCGCTGAAATTTTTTCAGGGTCAGGTAAAATACCGTTTCCTGTGACAATATGCCCTAGGAATTCCACTCGGGTTCTGAAAAACTTGGATTTTTCCAGATTTACTTTTAAATTTGCTTTATATAGAAGAGCGAATACATCTTCAATATTTTTAAGATGTTCTTCTTTGGTTCTCCTATTATTATATCGTCGATATAGACGTAGCAGGATATGCCTATGAGCGGTTTAAGCACGTCATTTATCATCCTTTGAAATAAAAAAGGCGCATTCTTAAGCCCAAATGGCAACCTGATAAATTCGTATTTACCATTTGCGGTCGAAAACGCTGTTTTTTCTATATTCCTTTCCTTCATCCTGATTTGGTGAAAACCAGATGTAAGGTCAAGTGTAGTGAAATACTTAAATTCCCCTAAGCTAGCTAAAGTGCTATTTATATCGGGTATTGGGTAAGCGTCAGGTATTGTTACTGAATTTAGTCTTTTAAAATCAACGACAACCCTGTATTTCTTTTCCCCTGAAGGACCTGGCTTTTTTGGGACAATCCACAAAGGAGAATTGTATGGGCTTTTTGACGGCCTAATTATACTGTTATTTATAAGTTCCGTTATCTATTTTCCCACCTCGCCTTGAAGGTTGGTTGGATAAGGGTTGGATTTGGTATAAATTGGTTCCTCTGTCGTTGTCCTTATTTCTGCTAACACGGTTGTGTCTATTGTTCCACTGTCGGATACTGGTCCGAAAATGTCTGCGTATTTATTAATAATTTCTTCAACTTCATGTTTATAGAGTGTTTCCTCAAGATTATTAACTTGTTTTGAAATTTAATGTTTTAATGGCAATACTACATCTCCTATGGTTAGTGTGCCGTCCTTTCTATTAATAATCGCTCCTAGTTCTTTGAGAGTATCATCACCTATGATACCATCAAAGGATTTTAAATTTCGCAGAATAAAAAAATCAAAATTATCTTTTATGCCTATGCTTTTGAAGAATGGTCCCGAAAGTTTATGGGTTATTTCCACTTGGCCGGCAGCGGATTGAACCTTGAAAGGGTTCTTTAATTTCAATGAATTTTTGGCAATTTTTTCACAAGCGAAGTTTTTGTTGGCCCCTGTATCTATAAGAAATTTAAGGATATGGCCATTTTGTAAGGTAAGTTCTAAATAGGGTAGGCTAGATAGGCGTCCGTCATAAAATTTACCTCTTCGCCTCCTTCGAATGTTTCGGGTTCCTAATCCTCTGTTTGAACATTAAACAATTTTTGGGTTTTTCTAGGATACATTTGATGAACTATTTGATTGCCTTATCACTGGCGTGCTTTCTATTCGGTTCATATAATTTACTCTCTTCGAATGAATCGAAGGATCTACCTCCATTGGAACCGGAGGCTTAGGTTGTGTTGGCCTTGGTGGTGGTTGAGTTTGAGTCTCTATATTTCTATTGTAAATCTGATTTTTTTCTGCAGGACCTAGTTCTCTCGGTGCAAATGATTGCTTCTGCCTAATTTGGTTTTTAGGCGCTTGAATAGGCATGGTTGTATTCTTAGGATAAATCGAATAGTTTCTTAAGTTAAGGTTCTGTATTTCGAGGCAAAATGAGTAAGCCTCTGGTAGACTCTTGGGTCGTTGGATAACTAGCATCCTGGACAGTTCGCCGCTTAATCCCCTAAAAAAACATCAAGGGCTCTGTTTCTGTAGGTTTCCAGAAGGGCGTTGCTTGTTTCCATAGAGTAGTCTTGCCCTTTTATTTTGTTTACCATGAGAGATAATTGATGATTTATTCTTGCGTAGAATTGATCTACGCTAAAGTGCTTTTGTGACAATGACCCTAGCTCATGTTCAAGGGTCCTTAAGGCACGTTTGTCTGCGTAGTGCAGTGACAAACAGCTTTTGATTTTTCCCCAATCCTCATCGAAAATATTATAGGAGATAAGAGCAGTATCTGCTGGGTCTTTTATTTTTTGTCTTATTTGTCGTAGGATGGCCCGATATATCGGTTTCGTTTTGACTACCTCGTAGTCCTTTAGTGTTGACTCTACATTATGAACCCATGATATGAACTGAACAGGGTTACCCTCGAAGGTTGGTAAGGTTTTTATACTATCAGGCAGCCTATTTATTTCCTGCCTCAGTCAGGCTGATGGGGTTATTAGAATTTACTGTTTCAGGGAGACTAATCCTAGCTTCCAACTGATTTATCCTAGCGCTCATGGTACGCATTTGCTCTATTTGCGCGTTAACCGTACCTGTTAGTTGCGTTATCGCTTCTTCAATTTGCTCAAATTTTAATTTTTTCTTTTTTTGTGATTTTCAAATAAAAAATTAAGCAAATAATTCAGCTAAAATTTTTCCAACTTAATGGCTTTTTTCAAATAAGAAATTAAGCAAATAATTAAGCCAAAATTGTATCACTTAATGGCTTTTTTATGATTTTGAAATAAAAAATTAAGCAAATAATTTAAAATTTTATCACTTAATGGCTCTTAACTTAAGTTAATTCTGACAATCTTTTTTAAATTATTTTCTATTTGGCAAAATTCACTTACAATAAAATGAGGAACATCATTGCAGTAATATTTGGTTGTCGTCCTGATGAATCCCTTTTAAGAATTTTACTCCCCTACTCGTGGTACAGGAACGGCTTTCAAGGTTGATAGTGATTGGCGGCTGCAGGCGGTTGATGTTGGAGATTTATCCTCTTCACAGTTTTTGAGGGTTTATTCACTAGTTGTACAAGGATATTTGTATTCCTTACGTTATAACTTTTTGAGGGTCTATTTTATAGTTTCGCTCAATCCACAAGGATATTTGTATCCTTTTTAAGTTATACAGTTTTCGAGAGTTCATTTACTCAGTGCAAAAGGATATTTGTATCCTTTCCGATATAACTTTTTGAGGGTCTATTTACTAGTTTCACTCAATCGACAAGGATATTTGTATCCCTTTTAAGTTACACAGTTTTTACTAGTTTCACTCAGTGAACAAGGATAATTGTATCCACAGTTTTTATAGATTTATTTATAATGTCACTTAATTTTACGAGGATATTTGTATCCCTTGTTTTAAGTTACTTTATTGCACTATTTTTACGTTGGGCGCCAGTTACTGCCGTGCGCCGTCGATATCAAAATTAAACTTCAATCGTTACACTTATCAACTGAACTGCTGAACAACTGAACCTGACTTTATTATTGGCAATTTCTTTTTATACAATTTTTCTTATGCTACTTACTTAGCTAAGTTGCTACATACTTATAAATTTACTTATATAGTACAGGTGAATTCGCTTACAGCGCAATAATTTATTAACAATGTTGTTGTTGTTTCTCTTTACAAAGGTTGCTTGATAATCAAATAGATTTTAAATCGAAATGTTTTATTGCTTTTATTATATTCTTCGCTTACAGCGTGATAATTTATTAACAATGTTGTTGTTGTTTCTCTTTACAAAAGTTGCTTGATAATCAAATGAATTTTAAATAGAATTGTTTTATTGCTTTTATTATATTCCTATAATTTTGCGTATGCAAGTAAAAGTAATTTAATTGGGCAACCAATGGGTTCACATTACGTCTGCACTGCTTCCGCTTAAATTTAGTGCAACGGAATGTGAGGCAGTTATTGTTGTTGTTTTATCAAAATATTGTTTACTGAATTTGGGTTGCGGTAACTGCTGTGTAGGCAATATGTGACGATTGTGCTAACTGTGCTAACTTATATATAGTAATAGGAGTAACGTTCCTGCCAAATTTCATCATGATATCTTCAACGACTGCCAAATTACAGCTTGCAAAACTTTAAATTACCTTCTTTTAAAAGTGGGCGGTGCCACACCCATTGTCCAAACTTTTACTAATTTTCTATTTTGCGTCATAAGTTCAACTCACGTACCAAGTTTCATCGCTTTATCCGTCTTTGGTAATGAATTATCGCACTTTTTCTGCTTTTCGAAATTTTCGATATCGAAAAAGTGGGCGTGGTTATAGTCCGATATCGTTTATTTTAAATAGCGATCTGAGATGAGTGCCCAGGAACCCACATACCGAATTTCATCACGATACCTCAAAATTTACTCAAGTTATCGTGTTAACGGACGGACGGACGGACGGACGGACATGGTTCAATCAAATTTTTTTTCGATACTAATGATTTTGATATATGGAAGTCTATATCTATCTCGATTCTTTTATACCTGTACAACCACCCGTTATCCAATCAAAGTTATTATACTGTGTGAGCTCTGCTCAACTGAGTATAAAAAAAAGGTCTTAATATTGAAGTTTGATAAATCTTAATTTTCCCAAATGCTTTTTTGCCATGGATGGCAGTATAGACTTTAATATTGAACTTAGACCCCAGATTTTTACCAGCCGGACGTCTAACACTAGAAAAATTTTATTGGGTTGAAGAAGAAATTCCTATAGCGCAAAATCATTCTCATTGTAAAACTGTTTAATATTTTAACTTTAAACGACTTTGAATAACTCGGATCGAGGATGCGCATTAGACTGGGTCGAAAAAAAAAGTTGCTAATGTCCGCCCCTAAATTTGTAGATTATGTTGAGAGAGTTTCGGAAAAATTTTTTTTAATTTTTTTTGATCCTTCGAAATACAGCCAAAAAGGTTTTTTCTTTGTTACTTGGTTATTTGACGTCCGATTTGTCAAATTGTTATGTCATTATTTTGGCCTTGAGAAGCTTTACATTTCCGTTTAATGTCCTTTTAAGCCATCGATGGGCAAAACGGCTCGTATGAGCCTTTTGCTCATACGGGCAAGATTTGCACATTTATGTGCTTTGTGAGGGACGATCAAGTGCAGGTATGTGGGGCGAAGAACACAAGAAGAGAATAATATACAAACACATAAAGTCGACTTCAGTCTATGGTTATTCCGTTTTTCGTAATTATTGCCAAAAAATGTATGTTTTTGTTTTCGTACTATTGCAACACAATTTGGGAATTAGTTTTCGAGGTTGAGAAAATGTTGCTTTGAAACCATATTACTAAAATAATAAACAAAGAAGTTATAGCACTTTCAATATTTATTGCAACTGTTATTTTACCTCATTCTTATTATACTTAGACCTGAAACTCAAGATATTTTTGGAGGAAAAGTTGCAGAGTTTGCATTGAAAAGTTAATAAAGATATGCCAAATATCATGAATAGGGGAAGTCAAAGTAAATAAGTGAGTCAAACCTGTTGTTTCGTATTTATAATAATAACACTATGCGACAAAATCAACTTTTTTTTCTCGGTATTGGACAAAATCCACTAACACATATGTACCAGTAGGGTACTTAAGTATTAAATGGGAATATTTACATGAATGCTTATAACTTTTGTATTAGTCCATCAATTTTATTGAATGGAAGCTTATTTTTTTGTAATAAAACAGAGCTTAGAGAGAAAAAAACAAATCTGCAAAAAAATAAAAAGTTTTCGAGATCCTTCCTCGCAAAGTACAATTTTTTTATATTGTTACAAAAAAAAATGGAAAAAATCCGTAATGATTGTTCGTTATCTTTGAATCTACAAGGCCCAAAAGTGTTGTATGCACAGTTTATAGCAAATTTTATTACCTGTTAAATACCTCAAACCGTTTTGGAATTGCTCAATTCGTTCTTGATATATATATGATTAAATGGACCAATTTTTTTATTTTTTTTTTGAAATTACGATACCATAAAATTAAAAATAACCTTGATTTTCGAAATTAGGGGGCGATTTTACATAGGAATTTCATAATGGTGTCTCTGGTGCATTTTGGCTGTAAATCAGTGTATTTGAAGATTTTGTTAAACGTGGCCGGTGCCACGCCTCTTTTTGAATTACTTTTTTCACCCTGCCAATTTTTATAAATGGAAGTCTATATTCCATTGCTACCTACCATTATATCAACAAAGTTAGGCCCGATTTCTCAGTAATTGGTTAAGCTGACCATGAACTAAGTTTGCTTAAGTTCTAGTCAAATTTAAACTCGAGTTAAACTACTTAGCAGTTTTTCAGTCACAGTTTAAGGCTGCCTTTGGGTTGGCTTTTTTGTCGGCAACATTGGTTTTTTATTATCCAGATAATTTGTAGATACGGCAACAGCTGGATTTGGTTTACCCAACAACCATGGAAAAAAATTTCTCCCGTGAAATATATATCTAGTTCCGGAGGTGATATCCAACATCATTATTTAATTATTTTTAAACCAGATAGTTCTCAAGTTAATATACAACTTCATTCTCCAATCACTACCAACCTTTGAGACATTTTGTAAAACTAAGAGTTTTCGAGAGATTTTGAGAAATGTACAGTTCTCAAATGAATATTAAACACATTTCTCCACTTTTTCCCCGTGCTTTGGGATGTAGTTATTAAAGATATTTGGTGTTATATCGGCCTACTAATTTGTAAGATCGCGAGTTCGAGATCGAGCTCAAGGCCTAACAATAATTATTTTATCATTATTATGGTTATGATAATTTTTTTCTTAATTGAAAAAATTTTAAATTAGAATAGACGAAAGAAAACTGCCAAAGCTCGTTGTATAGATCCATTTCGGGAACTGCTAAATTCCTTCATCGGCAACGTTTAGGCGCCGCTGCTATAACCATTCAGCTATCACAGCAGTTGTTTGTTGTCTTACTAGGCCGATATAACAACAAAAATTGTTAATAACTACATCCCAAAGCACGGGGAAAAGTGTCAATAAATGCGAAACTATGGCATCATTTCCATGTAACAAGTCCAATTTTCCCATCCAACAGATGTCGCAGTGCTGTGAATATCAATTGGCAAAAACAGGATAGGAGTAGAAATAATGAAGACAAACAAGCAACCGCTGTGATAGCTGAACGGTTATAGCAGCGGCGGCTAAACGTTGCCGATGAAAGAATTTAGCGGTTCCCGAAATGGATTTATACAACGAGTTTTGGCAGTTGTCTAAAAAATTCTTTCTTCTATTCTAATTTAAACTTTTTTCAATTAAGAAAAAATTTATTACAACTATAATAATGATAAAATAATTATTGTTAGGCCTTTAAGCTTTTATATTTGAGTCCAGTTAGAGAACTACAAGATGTTAATTAAATTTTTTCAACTTAAGTATTAGCATTTTTTGCTTTATAAATTCCCTTATATGGTGAGTACGCTATGATTCTCGAGTTGAGCCACTAAACGACTCTTGAGATTTTAGAAGTATGCCTCAAGCCCAAATGCTTGTTGGGTAAATTCGACGCCATTTCGAACGAACGCAAATAACTGATAGGTTAACTAGAGTTTAACACTGCCAGATCGGCCGCTTAAGCTCAGCTTTAACTTCAGTTAGAGTAGACAGAAAAACTGCAGAATAAGTTTAAGCGTAGTTTAACTGACAAACTGAGTTGAACTTATACTGAAAAACCGGGCCTTAATATACTACATGAGATTTGCTTAGTGGAGTAAAAAAATCTAAATATATATTAGATTTGCAAGATTCATAAATGGCCCTGAAAAGCTCTAAACGGCTGTCTTTTCTGCGTTCAATAAGCCCCCATGTGTCATATAGTACTCTTGTCCAGGGTCTTGTCACATATGAAATTAGGCCCATATCGAACGAGCATCCCAAGAAGGGAATTGCGTTTATGTCGGAACTAAATGAACTCATAAATTGCGTAAATGATGCAATTTAGGAACGCTTATAGATACATATATTAATGGCTACAATGTCTGCTGGGTATGTTTTTAGAATGTCACAACTACGTGCAGTGAATGTGAAATTGAAATATTTTCGCACCACCCGTAAAATTCAAAAAAAATTGTTTAGAGTATCTGTTCTTCAGGCATGTAGTTTATGAAATTACCTAACGGTGATTTTACTTCTTGAATATCGCTGTAGGTTATGCTCCATACTTCGATTTCCTCTGATATCACTACCATAATTCACAAAGGCCCTAACCAATACTTTTTTCGAAACTGCACTTTTAACAGATTTTGTTGTGATAACGCTATTAAAATGCACCGTCACTAAAAACTCGAAACAAAGCTTAAACCGCGAAGCGCAAATTTTACGAAAGTCTTTTGTACCCGTTCTAGTCTCCTAATATGACAATATTAATATGGTCTCCATAAAAAAATATGCGTATTTCAGCTTGGAACGCACTAAAGAAGTAAAAAGAAGTTTTAAAGCGTATGGGTTAGTAAAGTCTGCACTGAACCGGCGAATGAAAGCAAGCATTAAATAAGATTGAGCAATTGTATGATTTATATGGTTTTGAAACATGAAGTTAAAGTCAAAAATTACTCTTAAATCTCGAATTACTAGCCGAATAGTCAGTCTAGACTCATTAATATAATAGGATGTGCAGAATGAAGTAAGGGATCTACAAAAAGTAATGTGAAAACCTTTACTAATATTAAGATGCAGGTGATTTCTTTTGCACCAGTCAGCTACTCTATTTAGATCTTCTTGAAGGCTAGCCGCAGGAGATTTTTGACTAGATTTTCAAATCATCTGCATAGAGAAGAAATTTTGAGGAGGACAAACTAGATGTAAAATCATTAGTAAAGGTAAGGAGAAGGAGGGAAGCCCTCTGGGGAGGCAATATAAGGAATGGACGCACAATCATCAACAGCAAATACACACTACCAGTGCGAAAGACAGGATATAATTCAGGGTAAAAAAATGAGTGAAAGCCAACATGCTTATTAGAACTTAATGGCTAACTATGATAAAGTCTTTTGAAAAGCCTTTGTAGAGTGTGTCAATCTGAAGCCGACCATTGAAAGCTGACCCAGTAATCAGAGAAGACCGCCAGGTTCGAAACAGTAGATCTATCAGACACTAAACCACGTTGGTTGCAGGTATCTCCTTAAGTTGAAAATACACTTTCTGTTCGAAGATGTGTTCAAATAACGTGGCTGAATGCGTTTGTAACACTTCAACCATCGTAGGAGTGCGGGTTCAAATCCCACTCCAGGGAGAAAAGGCTTTAAAGAGATTTACAAGGTATAATCGAAACAGCTGTCGCCTTGTCCGTCCTGATGTTACGTTGTTTAAATTTTTCCCAAATTATTAAATAAATTATAAATTAAAAATTGCTTCAAATAAATGTTTTCATACATTTAAAGCAATAAGGGTAATCCCCGCTTATATACTCATACAAACTTGGAGGTAGTTGACAATTTAACAATTGGCCGGTGGTTAACCACACTAACTCTATTACAGCTTTTGTGAATAGGGGTTTTTGAGATAAACTTGCACCCCTCAATTAAAACTCCACTTTTAAGCGATTTGTTGAAAATAAGAAGTAGCGGATAAGCCAGAGCTACACAATCCTTAAACAGTATGGAGAACAAGAAGGAAGGCTAAGTTCGGGTGTAACCGAACAGTACATACTCAGTTGAGAGCTATGGCGACAACATAAGGGAAAATAACCATGTAGGAAAATGAACCGAGGGTAACCCTGGAATGTGTTTGTATGACATGTGTATCAAATGAATTTAAAGAGTATTTTATGAGGGAGTGGGCCATAGCTCTATAGGTGGACGCCATTTAGGGATATCGCCATAAAGGTGGATCAGGGTTGACTCTAGAATTTGTTTGTACGATATGGGTATCAAATGAAAGGTGTTAATGAGTATTTTAAAAGGGACTGATCCTTAGTTCCATAGGTGGACACCGTTTCGAGATATCGCCATAAAGGTGGACCAGGGGTGACCCTAGAATGCGTTTGTACAATATGGGTATCAAACGAAAGGTGTTAATGGGTATTTCAAAAGGGCGTGGGGTTTAGTTCTATAGGTGGACGTCTTTTCGAGATATAGCCATAAAGGTGAACCAGGGGTGACTCTAGAATGTGTTTGTACGATATGGGTATCAAATTAAAGGTATTAATGAGGGTTTTAAAAGGGAGTGGTGGTAGTTGTATAGGTGGTCGCCTTTTCGAGATATCGGCATAAAGGTGGACCAGGGGTGACTCTAGAATGCGTTTGTACAATATGGGTATCAAACGAAAGGTGTTAATGAGTATTTTAAAAGGGCGTGGGGCTTAGTTCTATAGGTGGACGCCTTTTCGAGATATCTCCATAAAGGTCGAGAAGGAGTGACTCTAGAATGTGTTTGTACGATATGGGTATCAAATTAAAGGTATTAATGAGGGTTTTAAAAGGGAGTGGTGGTAGTTGTATAGGTGGTCGTCTTTTCGAGATATCGGCATAAAGGTGGACCAGGGATGAATCTAGAATGCGTTTTTACAATATGGGTATCAAACGAAAGGTGTTAATGAGTATTTTAAAAGGGCATGGGGCTTAGTTCTATAGGTGGACGCCTTTTCGAGATATCGCCATAGAGGTGGACCAGGGGTGACTCTAGAATGTGTTTGTACGATATGGGTATCAAATTAAAGGTATTAATCAGGGTTTTAGAAGGGAGTGGTGGTAGTTGTATAGGTGGTCGCCTTTTCGAGATATCGGCATAAAGGTGGACCAGGGGTGAATCTAGAATGCGTTTGTACAACGAAAGGTGTTAATGAGTATTTTAAAAGGGAGTGGGCCTTAGTTCTATAGGTGGACGCCTTTTAGAGATATCGCCATAAAGGTGGACCAGGGGTGACTCTAGAATGTGTTTGTACGATATGAGTATCAAATTAAAGGTATTAATGAGGGTTTTAAATGGAGTGGTGGTAGTTGTATAGGTGGTCGCCTTTTCGTTATATCGGCATAAAGGTGGAGCAGGGGTGACTCTAGAATTTGTTTGTACGATATGGGTATCAAATGAAATGGGAATGAGCATTTTAAAAGGGAGTGGGCCTTAGTTCTATAGGTGGACGCCTTTTCGTGATATCGCCATAAAGGTGGACCAGGGGTGACTCTAGGCTTTGTTTGTGCGATATGGGTATCAAATGAAAGGTGTTAATTAGTATTTTAAAAGGGCGTGGGGCTTAGTTCTATAGGTGGACGCTTTCGATATAGAATGTGTTTGTACGATATGGGTATCAAATTAAAGGTATTAATGATGGTTTTAAAAGGGAGTGGTGGTAGTTGTATAGGTGGTCGCCTTTTCGAGTTACCGCCATAAAGGTGGACCAGGGGTGCTCTAGACTTTGTTTGTACGATATGGGTATCAAATGAAAGGTGTTATGAGTCTTTTTAAAAGGGAGTGGGCCTTAGTTCTATAGGTGGTCGCCTTTTCGAGATATCGCCATAAAAGTGGACCAGGGGTGACTCTAGAATATGTTTGTACGATATGGGTATCAAATGAAAGGTGTTAATGAGTATTTTAAAAGGGCGTGGGGCTTAGTTCTATAGGTGGACGCTTTCGATATAGAATGTGTTTGTACGATATGGGTATCAAATCAACGGTATTAATGAGGGTTTTAAAAGGGAGTGGTGGTAGTTGTATAGGTGGTCGCCTTTTCGAGATACCGCCATAAAGGTGGACCAGGGGTGCTCTAGACTTTGTTTGTACGATATGGGTATCAAATGAAAGGTGTTATGAGTCTTTTTAAAAGGGAGTGGGCCTTAGTTCTATAGGTGGTCGCCTTTTCGAGATATCGCCATAAAAGTGGACCAGGGGTGACTCTAGAATATGTTTGTACGATATGGGTATCAAATGAAAGGTGTTCATGAGTATTTTAAAAGGGCGTGGGGCTTAGTTCTATAGGTGGACAGTTTCGATATAGAATGTGTTTGTACGATATGGGTATCAAATCAAAGGTATTAATGAGGGTTTTAAAAGGGAGTGGTGGTAGTTGTATAGGTGGTCGCCTTTTCGAGATATCGCCATAAAGGTGGCCCAGGGGTGACTCTAGACTTTGTTTGTACGATATGGGTATCAAGTGAAAGGTTTTAATGAGTCTTTTTTAAAGGTGGTCGCCTTTTCGATATATCGCCATAAGGGTAGACCAGGGGTGACTCTAGAATGTGTTTGTACGATATGGGTATCAAATTAAAGGTATTAATGAGGCTTTTAAAAGGGAGTGGTGATAGTTGTATATGTGAAGGCGTTTTCCAGATATTGACCAAAATGTGGACGAGGGTGACCCAGGACATCATCTGTTGGATACCGCTAATTTATTTATATATATAATACCACGAACAGTATTCCTGCCAAGATTTCAAGGGTTTTTTATTTCGCCCTGCAGAACTTTTTCATTTCATTCTTCTTAATATGGTAGGTGTCACACCCATTTTACAAAGTTTTTTTCTAAAGTTATATTTTGCGTCAATAAACCAATCCAAATACCATGTTCATCCATTTTTTCGTATTTGGTATAGAATTATGGCATTTTTTCGTTTTTGGTAATTTTCGATATCGAAAAGGTGGGCGTGGTCATAGTCGGATTTCGGCCATTTTTTATACCAATACAAAGTGAGTTCAGATAAGTACGTGAACTGAGTTTAGTAAAGATATATCGAATTTTGCTCAAGTTATCGCGATAACGGCCGAGCGGAAGGACAGACGGTCGACTGTGTATAAAAACTGGGCGTGGCTTCAACCGATTTCGCCCTTTTTCACAGGAATAAGTTATCGTCCCAGAAACTAATCCCCTACCAAATTTCACAAGGATTGGTAAATTTTTGTTCGGCTTATGGCATTAAAAGTATCCTAAACAAATTAGATGAATAAGGGCGGAACCACGCCCATTTTGAAACTTTCTTTTATTTTTGCATTTTGTTGCACCATATCACTACTGGAGTTGAATGTTGACATAATTTACTTATATGCTCTAAAGATATTAAATTTTTTGTTAAAATTTGACTTTAAAAAAATTTTTTCTTTAAGTGGGCGTGGTCGTTCTCCGATTTTGATAATTTTTATTAAGCATACATATAGTAATAGGAGTAACGTTCCTGCCAAATTTCATAATTATATCTTCAACGACTGCCAAATTACAGCTTGCAAAATTTTAAATTACCTTCTTTTAAAAGTGGGCAGTGCCACGCCCATTGTCCAAAATTTTACTGATTTTCTATTCTGCGTCATAAGTTCAACTCACCTACCAAGTTTCATCGCTCACGAAACTACATACCAAATTTCATCAAGATACCTCAAAATTTACTCAAGTTATCGTGTTAACGGACGGACGGACGGACATGGCTCAATCAAATTTTTTTCGATCCTGATGATTTTGATATATGGAAGTCTATATCTATCTCGATTCCTTTATAACTGTACAACCAAACGTTATCCACTCAAAGTTAATATACTCTGTGTGCTCTGCTCAACTGAGTATAAACAAGTAAGGAAGGTTAAGTTCGGGTGTAACCGAACATTACATACTCAGTTGAGAGCTATGGTGACAACATAAGGGAAAATAACCATGTAGGAAAATGAACCGAAGGTAATCCTGGAATGTGTTTATATGACATGGGTATCAAATGAAAGGTATTGAAGAGTATTTTATGAGGGATTGGGCCACAGTTTTATAGGTGAACGCCATTTAGGGATATCGCCATAAAGGTGGATCAGGGTTGACTCTAGAATTTGTTTGTACAATATGGGTATCAAATCAAAAGTGTTAATGAGTATTTTAAAAGGGAGTGATCCTTAGTTCCATAGGTGGACGCCTTTTCGAGATATCGCCATAAAGGTGGACAAGGAGTGACTCTAGAATGTGTTTGTACGATATGGGTATCAAATTAAAGGTAATAATGAGGGTTTTAAAAGGGAGTGTTGGTAGTTGTATAGGTGGTCCGTCCTTTCGAGATATCGGCATAAAGGTGGACCAGGGGTGACTTTAGAATGCGTTTGTACAATATGGGTATCAAACGAAAGGTGCTAATGAGTATTTTAAAAGGGCGTGGGGCTTAGTTCTATAGGTGGACGCCTTTTCGAGATATCGCCATAAAGGCGGACCAGGGGCGACCCTAGAATTTGTTTGTACAATATGGGTATCAAAAGAAAGGGGTTAATGAACATTTTAAAAGGGAGGTGGACGCCTTTTCGAGATATCGGCATAAAGGTGGGCCAGGGGTGACTATAGAATGCGTTTGTACAATATGGGTATCAAACGAAAGGTGTTAATGAGTATTTTAAAAGGGCGTGGGGCTTAGTTCTATAGGTGGACGCCTTTTCGAGATATCGCCATAAAGGTGGACAAGGAGTGACTCTAGAATGTGTTTGTACGATATGGGTATCAAATTAAAGGTAATAATGAGGGTTTTAAAAGGGAGTGTTGGTAGTTGTATAGGTGGTCCGTCCTTTCGAGATATCGGCATAAAGGTGGACCAGGGGTGACTTTAGAATGCGTTTGTACAATATGGGTATCAAACGAAAGGTGCTAATGAGTATTTTAAAAGGGCGTGGGGCTTAGTTCTATAGGTGGACGCCTTTTCGAGATATCGCCATAAAGGTGGACCAGGGGTGACTCTAGAATGTGTTTGTACGGTATGGGTATCAAATTAAAGGTATTAAGGGGGGTTTAAAAGGGAGCGGTGGTAGTTGTATAGGTGGTCGCCTTTTCGAAATATCGGCATAAAGGTGGACCAGGGGTGAATCTAGAATGCGTTTGTACAATATGGGTATCAAACGAAAGGTGTTAATGAGTATTTTAAAAGGGAGTGGGCCTTAGTTCTATAGGTGGACGCCTTTTAGAGATATCTCCATAAAGGTGGACCAGGGGTGACTCTAGAATGTGTTTGTACGATATGGGTATCAAATTAAAGGTATTAATGAGGGTTTTAAAATGGAGTGGTGGTAGTTGTATAGGTGGTCGCCTTTTCGAGATACCGGCATAAATGTGGAAAAAGGGTGACTCTAGAATTTGTTTGTGCGATATGGGTATCAAATTAAAGGCGAATGAGCATTTTAAAAGGGAGTGGGCCTTAGTTCTATAGGTGGACGCCTTTTCGTGATATCGCCATAAAGGTGGACCAGGGGTGACTCTAGACTTAGTTTGTACGATATGGGTATCAAATGAAAGGTGTTAGTTAGTATTTTAAAAGGGAGTGGGCCTTAGTTATATAGGTGGACGCCTTTTCGAGATATCGCCATAAATGTGGACCATGGGTGACTCTAGAATGTGTTTGTACGATATGGGTATCAAATTAAAGGTATTAATGGGAGTTTTAAAAGGGAGTGGTGGTAGTTGTATAGGTGGTCGCCTTTTCGAGATATCGGCATAAAGGTGGACCAGGCGTGACTCTAGAATTTGTTTGTACGATATGGGTATTAAATGAAAGGGGAATGGGCATTTTAAAAGGGAGTGGGCCTTAGTTCTATAGGTGGACGCCTTTTCGAGATATCGCCATAAATGTGGACCATGGGTGACTCTAGAATGTGTTTGTACGATATGGGTATCAAATTAAAGGTATTAATGGGAGTTTTAAAAGGGAGTGGTGGTAGTTATATAGGTGGTCGCCTTTTCGATATATCGGCATAAAGGTGGACCAGGGGTGAATCTAGAATGCGTTTGTACAATATGGGTATCAAATGAAAGTGGAATGAGCATTTTAAAAGGGAGTGGGCCTTAGTTCTATAGGTGGACGCCTTTTAGAGATATCGCCATAAAGGTGGACCAGGGGTGACTCTAGAATGTGTTTGTACGATATGGGTATCAAATTAAAGGTATTAATGGGAGTTTTAAAAGGGAGTGGTGGTAGTTGTATAGGTGGTCGCCTTTTCGAGATATCGGCATAAAGGTGGACCAGGGGTGACTCTAGAATGCGTTTGTACAATATGGGTATCAAACGAAAGGTGTTAATGAGTATTTTAAAAGGGCATGGGGCTTAGTTCTATAGGTGGACGCCTTTTCGAGATATCGCCATAAAGGTGGACCAGGGGTGACTCTAGAATGTGTTTGTACGATATGGGTATCAAATTAAAGGTATTAAGGGGGGTTTAAAAGGGAGTGGTGGTAGTTGTATAGGTGGTCGCCTTTTCGAAATATCGGCATAAAGGTGGACCAGGGGTGAATCTAGAATGCGTTTGTACAATATGGGTATCAAACGAAAGGTGTTAATGAGTATTTTAAAAGGGAGTGGGCCTTAGTTCTATAGGTGGACGCCTTTTAGAGATATCTCCATAAAGGTGGACCAGGGGTGACTTTAGAATGTGTTTGTACGATATGGGTATCAAATTAAAGGTATTAATGAGGGTTTTAAAATGGAGTGGTGGTAGTTGTATAGGTGGTCGCCTTTTCGAGATATCGGCATAAATGTGGACCAGGGGTGACTCTAGAATTTGTTTGTGCGATATGGGTATCAAATGAAAGGGGAATGAGCATTTTAAAAGAAAGTGGGCCTTAGTTCTATAGGTGGACGCCTTTTCGAGATATCGCCATAAAGGTGGACCAGGGGTGACTCTAGACTTTTTTTGTACGATATGGGTATCAAGTGAAAGGTGTTAATGAGTCTTTTTAAAAGGAAGTGGGCCTTAGTTCTATAGGTGGTCGCCTTTTCGATATATCGCCATAAAGGTGGACCAGGGGTGACTCTAAAATGTGTTTGCACGATATGGGTATCAAATTAAAGGTATTAATGAGGCTTTTAAAAGGGAGTGGTGATAGTTGTATATGTGAAGGCGTTTTCAAGATATTGACCAAAATGTGGACCAGGGTGACCCAGAACATCATCTGTTGGATACCGCTAATTTATTTATATATACAATACCACGAACTGTATTACTGCCAAGATTTCAAGGGTTTTTTATTTCGCCCTGCAGAACTTTTTCATTTCATTCTTCTTAATATGGTAGGTGTCACACCCATTTTACAAAGTTTTTTTCTAAAGTTATATTTTGCGTCAATAAACCAATCCAAATACCATGTTTCATTCCTTTTTTCGTATTTGGTATAGAATTATGGCATTTTTTTCGTTTTTGGTAATTTTCGATATCGAAAAAGTGGGCGTGGTCATATTCGGATTTCGGCCATTTTGTACACCAATACAAAGTGAGTTCAGATAAGTACGTGAACTGAGTTTAGTAAAGATATATCGATTTTTGCTCAAGTTATCGTGTTAACGGCCGAGCGGAAGGACAGACGGTCGAATGTGTATAAAAACTGGGCGTGGCTTCAACCGATTTCGCCCTTTTTCATAGGAATAAGTTATCGTCCCAGAAACTAATCCCCTACCAAATTTCACAAGGATTGGTAGATTTTTGTTCGACTTATGGCATTAAAGGTATCCTAAACAAATTAAATGAAAAAGGGCGCAACCACGCCCATTTTAAAATTTTCTTTTATTTTTGCATTTTGTTGCACCATATCATTACTGGAGTTGAATGTTGACATAATTTACTTATATACTGTAAAGATATTACATTTTTTCTTAAAATTTGACTTAAAAAAAAATTTTTTTTAAGTGGGCGTGGTCGTTCTCCGATTTTGATAATTTTTATTAAGCATACATATAGTAATAGGAGTAACGTTCCTGCCAAATTTCATAATGATATCTTCAACGACTGCCAAATTACAGCTTGCAAAATTTTAAATTACCTTCTTTTAAAAGTGGGCGGTGCCACGCCCATTGTCCAACATTTTACTGATTTTCTATTCTGCGTCATAAGTTCAACTCACCTACCAAGTTTCATCGCTCAGGAACCTACATACCAAATTTGTTTGTACGATATGGGTATCAAATGAAAGGGGTTAATGAACATTTTAAAAGGGAATGGGCCTTAGTTCTATAGGTGCACGCCTTTTCGAGATATCGCCATAAAGGTGGATCAGGGTTGACTCTAGAATGTGTTTATACGATATGGGTATCAAATTAAAGGTATTAATGAGGGTTTTAAAAGGGAGTGGTGGTAGTAGTATAGGTGGTCGCCTTTTCGAGATATCGGAATAAAGGTGGACCAGGGGTGACTCTAGAATGTGTTTGTACGATATGGGTATCAAATTAAAGGAATTAATGAGGGTTTTAAAAAGGAGTGGTGTTAGTTGTATAGGTGGTCCGTCTTTTCGAGATATTGGCATAAAAGTGGACCAGGGGTGACTCTAGAATGCGCTTGTACAATATGGGTATCAAACGAAAGGTGCTAATGACTATTTTAAAAGGGCGTGGGGCTTTGTTCTATAGGTGGACGCCTTTTCGAGATATCGCCATAAAGGTGGACCAGGGGTGACTCTAGAATGCGTTTGTACAATATGGGTATCAACCGAAAGGTGTTAATGAGTATTTTAAAAGGGAGTGGGCCTTAGTTCTATAGGTGGACGCCTTTTCGAGATATCGCCATAAAGGTGGACCAGGGTTGACTCTAGAATGTGTTTATACGATATGGGAATCAAATTAAAGGTATTAATGAGGGTTTTAAAAGGGAGTGGTGGTAGTAGTATAGGTGGTCGCCTTTTCGAGATATCGGCATAAAGGTGGACCAGGGGTGACTCTAGAATGCGTTTGTACAATATGGGTATCAAACGAAAGGTGTTAATGAGTATTTTAAAAGGAGTGGGCCTTAGTTCTATAGGTGGACGCCTTTTCGAGATATCGCCATAAAGGTGGATCAGGGTTGACTCTAGAATGTGTTTATACGATATGGGTATCAAATTAAAGGTATTAATGAGGGTTTTAAAAGGGAGTGGTGGTAGTAGTATAGGTGGTCGCCTTTTCGAGATATCAGAATAAAGGTGGACCAGGGGTGACTCTAGAATACGTTTGTACAATATAGGTATCAAACGAAAGGTGTTAATGAGTATTTTAAGAGGGAGTGGGAATTAGTTCTATAGGGTGACGCCTTTTCGAGATATCGCCATAAAGGTGGACCAGGGGTGACTCTAGAATGTGTTTGTACAATATGGGTATCAAACGAAAGGTGTTAGTGAGTATTTTAAAAGGGCGTGGGGCTTAGTTCTGTAGGTGGACGCCTTTTCGAGTTATCGCCATAAAGGTGGACCAGGGGTGACTCTAGAATGTGTTTGTACGATATAGATATCAAAGTAAAGGTATTAATGAGGGTTTTAAAAGGGAGTGGTGGTAGTAGTATAGGTGGTCGCCTTTTCGAGATATCGGAATAAAGGTGGACCAGGGGTGACTCTAGAATACGTTTGTACAATATAGGTATCAAACGAAAGGTGTTAATGAGTATTTTAAGAGGGAGTGGGAATTAGTTCTATAGGGTGACGCCTTTTCGAGATATCGCCATAAAGGTGGACCAGGGGTGACTCTAAAATGTGTTTGCACGATATGGGTATCAAATTAAAGGTATTAATGAGGCTTTTAAAAGGGAGTGGTGATAGTTGTATATGTGAAGGCGTTTTCAAGATATTGACCAAAATGTGGACCAGGGTGACCCAGAACATCATCTGTTGGATACCGCTAATTTATTTATATATACAATACCACGAACTGTATTACTGCCAAGATTTCAAGGGTTTTTTATTTCGCCCTGCAGAACTTTTTCATTTCATTCTTCTTAATATGGTAGGTGTCACACCCATTTTACAAAGTTTTTTTCTAAAGTTATATTTTGCGTCAATAAACCAATCCAAATACCATGTTTCATTCCTTTTTTCGTATTTGGTATAGAATTATGGCATTTTTTTCGTTTTTGGTAATTTTCGATATCGAAAAAGTGGGCGTGGTCATATTCGGATTTCGGCCATTTTGTACACCAATACAAAGTGAGTTCAGATAAGTACGTGAACTGAGTTTAGTAAAGATATATCGATTTTTGCTCAAGTTATCGTGTTAACGGCCGAGCGGAAGGACAGACGGTCGAATGTGTATAAAAACTGGGCGTGGCTTCAACCGATTTCGCCCTTTTTCATAGGAATAAGTTATCGTCCCAGAAACTAATCCCCTACCAAATTTCACAAGGATTGGTAGATTTTTGTTCGACTTATGGCATTAAAGGTATCCTAAACAAATTAAATGAAAAAGGGCGCAACCACGCCCATTTTAAAATTTTCTTTTATTTTTGCATTTTGTTGCACCATATCATTACTGGAGTTGAATGTTGACATAATTTACTTATATACTGTAAAGATATTACATTTTTTCTTAAAATTTGACTTAAAAAAAAATTTTTTTTAAGTGGGCGTGGTCGTTCTCCGATTTTGATAATTTTTATTAAGCATACATATAGTAATAGGAGTAACGTTCCTGCCAAATTTCATAATGATATCTTCAACGACTGCCAAATTACAGCTTGCAAAATTTTAAATTACCTTCTTTTAAAAGTGGGCGGTGCCACGCCCATTGTCCAACATTTTACTGATTTTCTATTCTGCGTCATAAGTTCAACTCACCTACCAAGTTTCATCGCTCAGGAACCTACATACCAAATTTCATCAAGATACCTCAAAATTTACTCAAGTTATCGTGTTAACGGACGGACGGACGGACATGGCTCAATCAAATTTTTTTTCGATCCTGATGATTTTGATATATGGAAGTCTATATCTATCTCGATTCCTTTATACCTGTACAACCAACCGTTATCCAATCAAAGTTAATATACTCTGTGAGCTCTGATCAACTGAGTATAAACAAGTAAGGAAGGTTAAGTTCGGGTGTAACCGAACATTACATACTCAGTTGAGAGCTATGGTAACAACATAACGGAAAATAACCATGTAAGAAAATGAACCGAGGGTAATCCTGGAATGTGTTTGTATGACATGGGTATCAAATGAAAGGTATTAAAAAGTATTTTATGAGGGAGTGGGCCACAGTTCTATAGGTGAACGCCATTTAGGGATATCGCCATAAAGGTGGATCAGGGTTGACTCTAGAATTTGTTTGTATGATATGGGTATCAAATGAAAAGTGTTAATGAGTATTTTAAAAGGGAGGGATCTTTAGTTCCATAGGTGGACGCCGTTTCGAGATATCGCCATAAAGGTGGACCAGGGGTGACCCTAGAATATGTTTGTACGATATGGGTATCAAATGAAAGGGGTTAATGAACATTTTAAAAGGGAATGGGCCTTAGTTCTATAGGTGCACGCCTTTTCGAGATATCGCCATAAAGGTGGATCAGGGTTGACTCTAGAATGTGTTTATACGATATGGGTATCAAATTAAAGGTATTAATGAGGGTTTTAAAAGGGAGTGGTGGTAGTAGTATAGGTGGTCGCCTTTTCGAGATATCGGAATAAAGGTGGACCAGGGGTGACTCTAGAATGTGTTTGTACGATATGGGTATCAAATTAAAGGAATTAATGAGGGTTTTAAAAAGGAGTGGTGTTAGTTGTATAGGTGGTCCGTCTTTTCGAGATATCGGCATAAAAGTGGACCAGGGGTGACTCTAGAATGCGCTTGTACAATATGGGTATCAAACGAAAGGTGCTAATGACTATTTTAAAAGGGCGTGGGGCTTTGTTCTATAGGTGGACGCCTTTTCGAGATATCGCCATAAAGGTGGACCAGGGTTGGCTCTAGAATGTGTTTATACGATATGGTTATCAAATTAAAGGTATTAATGGGGGTTTTAAAAGGGAGTGGTGGTAGTTGTATAGGTGGTCGCCTTTTCGAGATATCGGCATAAAGGTGGACCAGGGGTGACTCTAGAATGCGTTTGTACAATATGGGTATCAACCGAAAGGTGTTAATGAGTATTTTAAAAGGGAGTGGGCCTTAGTTCTATAGGTGGACGCCTTTTCGAGATATCGCCATAAAGGTGGACCAGGGTTGACTCTAGAATGTGTTTATACGATATGGGAATCAAATTAAAGGTATTAATGAGGGTTTTAAAAGGGAGTGGTGGTAGTAGTATAGGTGGTCGCCTTTTCGAGATATCGGCATAAAGGTGGACCAGGGGTGACTCTAGAATGCGTTTGTACAATATGGGTATCAAACGAAAGGTGTTAATGAGTATTTTAAAAGGAGTGGGCCTTAGTTCTATAGGTGGACGCCTTTTCGAGATATCGCCATAAAGGTAGATCAGGGTTGACTCTAGAATGTGTTTATACGATATGGGTATCAAATTAAAGGTATTAATGAGGGTTTTAAAAGGGAGTGGTGGTAGTAGTATAGGTGGTCGCCTTTTCGAGATATCGGAATAAAGGTGGACCAGGGGTGACTCTAGAATACGTTTGTACAATATAGGTATCAAACGAAAGGTGTTAATGAGTATTTTAAGAGGGAGTGGGAATTAGTTCTATAGGGTGACGCCTTTTCGAGATATCGCCATAAAGGTGGACCAGGGGTGACTCTAGAATGTGTTTGTACAATATGGGTATCAAACGAAAGGTGTTAGTGAGTATTTTAAAAGGGCGTGGGGCTTAGTTCTGTAGGTGGACGCCTTTTCGAGTTATCGCCATAAAGGTGGACCAGGGGTGACTCTAGAATGTGTTTGTACGATATAGATATCAAAGTAAAGGTATTAATGAGGGTTTTAAAAGGGAGTGGTGGTAGTTGTGTAGGTGGTCGCCTTTTCTAGATATCGGCATAAAGGTGGACCAGGGGTGACTCTAGAATGCGTTTGTACAATATGGGTATCAAACGAAAGGTGTTATTGAGTATTTTAAAAGGGAGTGGGTCTTAGTTTTATAGGTGGACGCCTTTTCGAGATATCGCCATAAAGGTGGACCACGGGTGACTCTAGAATGTGTTTGTACGATATGGGTATCAAATTAAAGGTATTCATGAGGCTTTTAAAAGGGAGTGGTGGTAGTTGTATAGGTGGTCGCGTTTTCGAGATATCGCCATAAAGGTGGACCAGGGGTGACTCTAGACTTTGTTTGTACGATATGGGTATCAAGTGAAAGGTGTTAATGAGTCTTTTTAAAAAGGAAGTGGGCCTTAGTTCTATAGGTGGCCGCCTTTTCGATATATCGCCAAAAAGGTGGACCAGGGGTGACTATAGAATGTGTATTAATGAGGCTTTTAAAAGGGAGTGGTGATAGTTGTATATGTGAAGGCGTTTTACACATATTGACCAAAATGTGGACGAGGGTGACCCAGAACATCATCTGTTGGATACCGCTAATTTATTTATATATATAATACCACGAACAGTATTCCTGCCAAGATTTCAAGGGTTTTTTATTTCGCCCTGCAGAACTTTTTCATTTCATTCTTCTTAATATGGTAGGTGTCACACCCATTTTACAAAGTTTTTTTCTAAAGTTATATTTTGCGTCAATAAACCAATCCAAATACCATGTTTCATCCATTTTTTCGTATTTGGTATAGGGTTATGGCATTTTTTTCGTTTTTGGTAATTTTCGATATCGAAAAAGTGGCGTGGTCATAGTCGGATTTCGGCCATTTTTTATACCAATACAAAGTGAGTTCAGATAAGTACGTGAACTGAGTTTAGTAAAGATATATCGATTTTTGCTCAAGTTATCGTGTTAACGGCCGAGCGGAAGGACAGACGGTCGACTGTGTATAAAAACTGAACGTGGCTTCAACCGATTTCGCCCTTTTTCACAGGAATGAGTTATCGTCCCAGAAACTAATCCCCTACCAAATTTCACAAGGATTGGTAAATTTTTGTTCGACTTATGGCATTAAAGGTATCCTAAAAAAATTAAATGAAAAAGGGCGGAACCACGCCCATTTTGAAATTTTCTTTTATTTCTGTATTTTGTTGCAACATATCATTCCTGGAGTTGAATGCTGACATAATTTACTTATATACTGTAAAGATATTAAATTTTTTGTTAAAGTTTGACTTTAAAAAGTTTTTTTTTTTAAGTGGGCGTGGTCGTTCTCCGATTTTGATAAGTTTTATTAAGCATACATATAGTAATAGGAGTAACGTTCCTTCCAAATTTCATAACGATATCTTCTACGACTGCCAAATTACAGCTTGCAAAATTTTAAATTACCTTCTTTTAAAAGTGGGCGGTGCCACGCCCATTGTCCAAAATTTTACTGATTTTCTATTCTGCGTCATAAGTTCAACTCACCTACCAAGTTTCATCGCACAGGAACCTACATACCAAATTTCATCAAGATACCTCAAAATTTACTCAAGTTATCGTGTTAACGGACGGACGGACGGACGGACATGGCTCAATCAAATTTTTTTTCGATCCTGATGATTTTGATATGTGGAAGTCTCTATCTATCTCGATTCCTTTATACCTGTACAACCAACCGTTATCCAATCAAAGTTAATATACTCTGTGAGCTCTGCTCAAATGAGTATAAACAAGTAAGGAAGGTTAAGTTCGGGTGTAACCGAACATTACATACTCAGTTGAGAGCTATGGTAACAACATAACGGAAAATAACCATGTAAGAAAATGAACCGAGGGTAATCCTGGAATGTGTTTGTATGACATGGGTATCAAATGAAAGGTATTAAAGAGTATTTTATGAGGGAGTGGGCCACAGTTCTATAGGTGAACGCCATTTAGGGATATCGCCATAAAGGTGGATCAGGGTTGACTCTAGAATTTGTTTGTACGATATGGGTATCAAATGAAAGGTGTTAATGAGTATTTTAAAAGGGAGTGATATTTAGTTCCATAGGTGGACGCCGTTTCGAGATATCGCCATAAAGGTGGACCAGGGGTGACCCTAGAATATGTTTGTACGATATGGGTATCAAATGAAAGGGGTTAATGAACATTTTAAAAGGGAGTGGGCCTTAGTTCTATAGGTGGACGCCTTTTCGAGATATCGCCATAAAGGTGGACCAGGGGTGACTCTAGAATGCGTTTATACGATATGAGTATCAAACGAAAGGTGTTAATGAGTATTTTAAAAGGGCGTGGGGCTTAGTTCTATTGGTGGACGCCTTTTCGAGATATCGCCATAAAGGTGGACCAGGGTTGACTCTAGAATGTGTTTATATGATATGGGTATCAAATTAAAGGTATTAATGAGGGTTTTAAAAGGGAGTGGTGGTAGTTGTATAGGTGGTCGTCTTTTGGAGATATCGGCATAAAGGTGGACCAGGGGCGACTCTAGAATGCGTTTGTACAATATGGGTATCAAACGAAAGGTGTTAATGAGTATTTTAAAAGGGAGTGGGCCTTAGTTCTATAGGTGGACGCCTTTTCGAGATATCGGCATAAAGTTGGACCAGGGGTGACTCTAGAATGCGTTTGTACAATATGGTTATCAAACGAGAGGTGCTAATGAGTATTTTAAAAGGGCGTGGGGCTTAGTTCTATTGGTGGACGCCTTTTCGAGATATCGCCATAAAGGTGGACCAGGGCTGACTCTAGAATGTGTTTATATGATATGGGTATCAAATTAAAGGTTTTAATGAGGGTTTTAAAAGGGCGTGGTGGTAGTTGTATAGGTGGTCGTCTTTTGGAGATATCGGCATAAAGGTGGACCAGGGTTGACTCTAGAATGTGTTTATACGATATGGGTATCAAACTAAAGGTATTAATGAGGGTTTTAAAAGGGAGTGGTGGTAGTAGTATAGGTGGTCGCCTTTTCGAGATATCGGCATAAAGGTGGACCAGAGGTGACTCTAGATTCTAGGGAGTGGGCCTTAGTTCTATAGGGTGACGCCTTTTCGAGATATCGCCATAAAGGTGGACCAGGGGTGACTCTAGAATGTGTTTGTACAATATGGGTATCAAACGAAAGGTGTTAGTGAGTATTTTAAAAGGGCGTGGGGCTTAGTTCTATAGGTGGACGCCGTTTCGAGTTATCGCCATAAAGGTGGACCAGGGGTGACTCTAGAATGTGTTTGTACGATATGGGTATCAAATTATAGGTATTAATGAGGGTTTTAAAAGGGATTGGTGGTAGTTGTATAGTTGGTCGCCTTTTCGAGATATCGGCATAAAGGTGGACCAGGGGTGACTCTAGAATGCGTTTGTACAATATGGGTATCAAACGAAAGGTGTTATTGAGTGTTTTAAAAGGGCGTGGGGCTTAGTTCTGTAGGTGGACGCCTTTTCGAGGTATCGCCATAAAGGTGGACCAGGGGTGACTCTAGAATGTGTTTGTACAATATGGGTATCAAACGAAAGGTGTTAGTGAGTGTTTTAAAAGGGCGTGGGGCTTAGTTCTGTAGGTGGACGCCTTTTCGAGTTATCGCCATAAAGGTGGACCAGGGGTGACTCTAGAATGTGTTTGTACGATATGGGTATCAAATTATAGGTATTAATGAGGGTTTTAAAAGGGAGTGGGGGTAGTTGTATAGTTGGTCGCCTTTTCGAGATATCGGCATAAAGGTGGACCAGGGGTGACTCTAGAATGCGTTTGTACAATATGGGTATCAAACGAAAGGTGTTAATGAGTATTTTAAAAGGGAGTGGGAATTAGTTCTATAGGGTGACGCCTTTTCGAGATATCGCCATAAAGGTGGACCAGGGGTGACTCTAGAATGTGTTTGTACAATATGGGTATCAAACGAAAGGTGTTAGTGAGTGTTTTAAAAGGGCGTGGGGCTTAGTTCTGTAGGTTTACGCCTTTTCGAGTTATCGCCATAAAGGTGGACCAGGGGTGACTCTAGAATGTGTTTGTAGGATATGGGTATCAAATTAAAGGTATTAATGAGGGTTTTAAACGGGAGTGGTGGTAGTTGTATTGGTGGTCGTCTTTTGGAGATATCGGCATAAAGGTGGACCAGGGGTGACTCTAGAATACGTTTGTACAATATGGGTGTCAAACGAAAGGTGTTGATGAGTATTTTAAGAGGAAGTGGGAATTAGTTCTATAGGGTGAGGCCTTTTCGAGATATCGCCATAAAGGTGGACCAGGGGTGACTCTAGAATGTGTTTGTACAATATGTGTATCAAACGAAAGGTGTTAGTGATTATTTTAAAAGGGCGTGGGGCTTAGTTCTGTAGGTGGACGCCTTTTCGAGTTATCGCCATAAAGGTGGACCAGGGGTGACTCTAGAATGTGTTTGTACGATATGGGTATCAAATTAAAGGTATTAATGAGGGTTTTAAAAGGGAGTGGTGGTAGTTATATAGGTGGTCGCCTTTTCGAGATATCGGCATAAAGGTGGACCAGGGGTGACTCTAGACTTTGTTTGTACGATATGGGTATCAAGTGAAAGGTGTTAATGAGTCTTTTTAAAAGGAAGTGGGCCTTTTAAAAGGGAGTGGTGGTAGTTGTATAGGTGGTCGCCTTTTCGAGATATCGGCATAAAGGTGGACCAGGGGAGACTCTAGAATGCGTTTGTACAATATGGGTATCAAACGAAAGGTGTTATTGAGTATTTTAAAAGGGAGTGGGTCTTAGTTCTATAGGTGGACGCCTTTTCGAGATATCGCCATAAAGGTGGACCATGGGTGACTCTAGAATGTGTTTGTACGATATGGGTATCAAATTAAAGGTATTAATGAGGGTTTTAAAAGGGAGTGGTGGTAGTTGTATAGGTGGTCGCCTTTTCGAGATATCGCCATAAAGGTGGACCAGGGGTGACTCTAGACCTTGTTTGTACGATATGGGTATCAAGTGAAAGGTGTTAATGAGTCTTTTTAAAAGGAAGTGGGCCTTAGTTCTATAGGTGGCCGCCTTTTCGATATATCGCCAAAAAGGTGGACTGGAAAGGTGGTGACTCTAGAATGTGTTTGTACGATATGGGTATCAAATTAAAGGTATTAATGAGGCTTTTAAAAGGGAGTGGTGATAGCTGTATATGTGAAGCCGTTTTACACATATTGACCAAAATGTGGACGAGGGTGACCCAGAACATCATCTGTTGGATACCGCTAATTTATTTATATATATAATACCACGAACAGTATTCCTGCCAAGATTTCAAGGGTTTTTAATTTCGCCCTGCAGAACTTTTTCATTTCATTCTTCTTAATATGGTAGGTGTCACACCCGTTTTACAAAGTTTTTTTCTGAAGTTATATTTTGCGTCAATAAACCAATCCAAATACCATGTTTCATCCATTTTTTTCGTATTTGGTATAGAGTTATGCCATTTTTTTCGTTTTTGGTAATTTTCGATATCGAAAAAGTGGGCGTGGTCATAGTCGGATTTCGGCCATTTTTTATACCAATACAAAGTGAGTTCAGATAAGTACGTGAACTGAGTTTAGTAAAGATATATCGATTTTTGCTCAAGTTATCGTGTTAAGGGCCGAGCGGAAGGACTGACGGTCGACTGTGTATAAAAACTGGGCTTTGCTTCAACCGATTTCGCGCTTTTTCACAGGAATAAGTTACCATCCCAGAAACTAATCCCCTACCAAATTTCACAAGGATTGGTAAATTTTTGTTCGACTTATGGCATTAAAGGTGTCCTAAACAAATTAAATGAAAAAGGGCGGAACCACGCCCATTTTGAAATTTTCTTTTATTTTTGCATTTTGTTGCAACATATCATTACTGGAGTTGAATGTTGACATAATTTACTTATATACTGTAAAGTTATTAGATTTTTTGTTAAAATTTGACTTAAACATTTTTTTTTTAAGTGGGCGTGGTCGTTCTCCGATTTAGATAATTTTTATTAAGCATACATATAGTAATAGGAGTAACGTTCCTGCCAAATTTTATAATGATATCTTCTACAACTGCCAAATTACAGCTTGCAAAATTTTAAATTACCTTCTTTTAAAAGTGGGCAGTGCCACGCCCATTGTCCAAAATTTTACTGATTTTCTATTCTGTGTCATAAGTTCAACTCACCTACCAAGTTTCATCGCTCAGGAACCTACATACCAAATTTCATCAAGATACCTCAAAATTTACTCAAGTTATCGTGTTAGCGGACGGACGGACGGACGGACATGGCTCAGTCAAATTTTTTTTCGATCCTGATGATTTTGATATATGGAAGTCTATATCTATATCGATTTCTTTATACCTGTACAACCAACCGTTATTTTCATTTCATTTCATTTCATTTCATTTTTTATTCCAATCAAAGTTAATATACTCTGTGAGCTCTGCTCAAATGAGTATAAACAAGTAAGGAAGGTTAAGGTAAAGGGGTTAATGAACATTTTAAAAGGGAGTGGGCCTTAGTTCTATAGGTGGACGCCTTTTCGAGATATCGCCATAAAGGTGGACCAGGGGTGACTCTAGAATGCGTTTGTACAATATGGGTATCAAACGAAAGGTGTTAATGAGTATTTTAAAAGGGCGTGGGTCTCAGTTCTATAGGTGGACGCCTTTTCGAGATATCGCCATAAAGGTGGACCAGGGGTGACTCTAGAATGTGTTTGTACGATATGGGTATCAAATTAAAGGTATTAATGAGGGTTCTAAAAGGGAGTGGTGGTAGTTGTATAGGTGGTCGCCTTTTCGAGATGTCGGCAAAAAGGTGGACCAGGGGTGACTCTAGAATGCGTTTGTACAATATGGGTATCAAACGAAAGGTGTTAATAAGTATTTGAAGAGGGAGTGGGAATTAGTTCTATAGGGTGACGCCTTTTCGAGATATCGCCATAAAGGTGGACTAGGGGTGACTCTAGAATGTGTTTGTACGATATGTGTATCAAATTATAGGTATTTATGAGGGTTTTAAAAGGGAGTGGTGGTAGTTGTATAGTTGGTCGCCTTTTCGAGATATCGGCATAAAGGTGGACCAGGGGTGACTCTAGAATGTGTTTGTACGATATGGGTATCAAATTATAGGTATTAATGAGGGTTTTAAAAGGGAGTGGTGGTAGTTGTATAGTTGGTCGCCTTTTCAAGATATCGGCATAAAGGTGGACCAGGGGTGACTCTAGAATGCGTTTGTACAATATGGGTATCAAACGAAAGGTGTTATTGAGTATTTTAAGAGGGAGTGGGAATTAGTTCTATAGGGTGACGCCTTTTCGAGATATTGCCATAAAGGTGGACCAGGGGTGACTCTAGAATGTGTTTGTACAATATGGCTATCAAACGAAAAGTGTTAGTAAGTATTTCAAAAGAGCGTGGGGCTTAGTTCTGTAGGTGGACGCCTTTTCGAGTTATCGCCATAAAGGTGGACCAGGGGTGACTCTAGAATGTGTTTGTAAGATATGGGTATCAAATTAAAGGTATTAATGAGGGTTTTAAAAGGGAGTGGTGGTAGTTGTATAGGTGGTCGTCTTTTGGAGATATCGGCATAAAGGTGGACCAGCGGTGACTCTAGAATACGTTTGTACAATATGGGTATCAAACGAAAGGTGTTAATAAGTATTTTAAGAGGGAGTGGGGATTAGTTCTATAGAGTGACGCCTTTTCGAGATATCGCCATAAAGGTGGACCAGGGGTGACTCTAGAATGTATTTGTACAATATGGGTATCAAACGAAAGGTGTTAGTGAGTATTTTAAAAGGGCGTGGGGCTTAGTTCTGTAGGTGGACGCCTTTTCGAGTTATCGCCATAAAGGTGGACCAGGGGTGACTCTAGAATGTGTTTGTACGATATGGGTATCAAATTAAAGGTATTAATGAGGGTTTTAAAAGGGAGTGGTGATAGTTGTATAGGTGGTCGTCTTTTGGAGATATCGGCATAAAGGTGGACCAGCGGTGACTCTAGAATACGTTTGTACAATATGGGTATCAAACGAAAGGTGTTAATAAGTATTTTAAGAGGGAGTGGGAATTAGTTCTATAGGGTGACGCCTTTTCGAGATATCGCCATAAAGGTGGACCAGGGGTGACTCTAGAATGTGTTTGTACAATATGGCTATCAAACGAAAAGTGTTAGTGAGTATTTCAAAAGGGCGTGGGGCTTAGTTCTGTAGGTGGACGCCTTTTCGAGTTATCGCCATAAAGGTGGACCAGGGGTGACTCTAGAATGTGTTTGTACGATATGGGTATCAAATTAAAGGTATTAATGAGGGTTTTAAAAGGGAGTGGTGGTAGTTGTATAGGTGGTCGTCTTTTGGAGATATCGGCATAAAGGTGGACCAGCGGTGACTCTAGAATACGTTTGTACAATATGGGTATCAAACGAAAGGTGTTAATAAGTATTTTAAGAGGGAGTGGGGATTAGTTCTATAGGGTGACGCCTTTTCGAGATATCGCCATAAAGGTGGGCCAGGGGTGACTCTAGAATGTATTTGTACAATATGGGTATCAAACGAAAGGTGTTAGTGAGTATTTTAAAAGGGCGTGGGGCTTAGTTCTATAGGTGGACGCCTTTTCGAGTTATCGCCATAAAGGTGGACCAGGGGTGACTCTAGAATGTATTTGTACAATATGGGTATCAAACGAAAGGTGTTAGTGAGTATTTTAAAAGGGCGTGGGGCTTAGTTCTGTAGGTGGACGCCTTTTCGAGTTATCGCCATAAAGGTGGACCATGGGTGACTCTAGAATGTGTTTGTACGATATGGGTATCAAATTATAGGTATTAATGAGGGTTTTAAAAGGGAGTGGTGGTAGTTGTATAGTTGGTCGCCTTTTCGAGATATCGGCATAAAGGTGGACCAGGGGTGACTCTAGAATGTGTTTGTACGATATGGGTATCAAATTATAGGTATTAATGAGGGTTTTAAAAGGGAGTGGTGGTAGTTGTATAGTTGGTCGCCTTTTCGAGATATCGGCATAAAGGTGGACCAGGGGTGACTCTAGAATGCGTTTGTACAATATGGGTATCAAACGAAAGGTGTTATTGAGTATTTTAAGAGGGAGTGGGAATTAGTTCTATAGGGTGACGCCTTTTCGAGATATCGCCATAAAGGTGGACCAGGGGTGACCCTAGAATGTGTTTGTACAATATGGCTATCAAACGAAAAGTGTTAGTGAGTATTTCAAAAGGGCGTGGGGCTTAGTTCTGTAGGTGGACGCCTTTTCGAGTTATCGCCATAAAGGTGGACCAGGGGTGACTCTAGAATGTGTTTGTACGATATGGGTATCAAATTAAAGGTATTAATGAGGGTTTTAAAAGGGAGTGGTGGTAGTTGTATAGGTGGTCGTCTTTGGGAGATATCGGCATAAAGGTGGACCAGGGGTGACTCTAGAATACGTTTGTACAATATGGGTATCAAACGAAAGGTGTTAATAAGTATTTTAAGAGGGAGTGGGGATTAGTTCTATAGGGTGACGCCTTTTCGAGATATCGCCATAAAGGTGGACCAGGGGTGACTCTAGAATGTGTTTGTACAATATGGCTATCAAACGAAAAGTGTTAGTTAGTATTTCAAAAGGGCGTGGGGCTTAGTTCTGTAGGTGGACGCCTTTTCGAGTTATCGCCATAAAGGTGGACCAGGGGTGACTCTAGAATGTGTTTGTACGATATGGGTATCAAATTAATGAGGGTTTTAAAAGGGGGTGGTGGTAGTTGTATAGGTGGTCGTCTTTTGGAGATATCGGCATAAAGGTGGACCAGGGGTGACTCTAGAATACGTTTGTACAATATGGGTATCAAACGAAAGGTGTTAATAAGTATTTTAAGAGGGAGTGGGGATTAGTTCTATAGGGTGACGCCTTTTCGAGATATCGCCATAAAGGTGGACCATGGGTGACTCTAGAATGTGTTTGTACGATATGGGTATCAAATTAAAGGTATTAATGAGGGTTTTAAAAGGGAGTGGTGGTAGTTGTATAGGTGGTCGTCTTTTCGAGATATCGCCATAAAGGTGGACCAGGGGTGACTCTAGACTTTGTTTGTACGATATGGGTATCAAGTGAAAGGTGTTAATGAGTCTTTTTAAAAGGAAGTGGGCCTTAGTTCTATAGGTGGCCGCCTTTTCGATATATCGCCAAAAAGGTGGACCAGGGGTGACTCTAGAATGTGTTTGTACGATATGGGTATCAAATTAAAGGTATTAATGAGGCTTTTAAAAGGGAGTGGTGATAGTTGTATATGTGAAGGCGTTTTACACATATTGACCAAAATGTGGACGAGGGTGACCCAGAACATCATATGTTGGATACCGCTAATTTTTTTATATATATAATACCACGAACAGTATTCCTGCCAAGATTTCAAGGGTTTTTTATATCGCCCTGCAGAACTTTTTCATTTCATTCTTCTTAATATGGTAGGTGTCACACCCATTTTACAAAATTTTTTTTTAAGTTATATTTTGCGTCAATAAACCAATCCAAATACCATGTTTCATCCATTTTTTCGTATTTGGTATAGAGTTATGGCATTTTTTTCGTTTTTGGTAATTTTCGATATCGAAAAAGTGGGCGTGGTCATAGTCGGATTTCGGCCATTTTTTATACCAATACAAAGTGAGTGGCGGCCACCGTGGTGTGATGGTAGCGTGCTCCGCCTATCACACCGTATGCCCTGGGTTCAACTCCCGGGCAAAGCAACATCAAAATTTTAGAAATAAGATTTTTCAATTAGAAGAAAATTTTTCTAAGCGGGGTCGCCCCTCGCCAGTGTTTGGCAAGCACTCCGGGTGTATTTCTGCCATGAAAAGCTCTCAGTGAAAACTCATCTGCTTTGCAGATGCCGTTCGGAGTCGGCATAAAACATGTAGGTCCCGTCCGGCCAATTTGTAGGGAAAATCAAGAGGAGCACGACGCAAATTGGAAGAGAAGCTCGGCCTTAGATCTCTTCGGAGGTTATCGCGCCTTACATTTATTTATTTTTTATTTTATATCAATTTTTGCTCAAGTTATCGTGTTAACGGCCGAGCGGAAGGACAGACGGTCGACTGTGTATAAAAACTGGGCGTGGCTTCAACCGATTTCGCCCTTTTTCACAGGAATAAGTTATCGTCCCAGAAACTAATCCCCTACCAAATTTCACAAGTATTGGTAAATTTTTGTTCGACTTATGGCATTAAAGGTATCCTAAACAAATTAAATGAAAAATGGCGGAACCACGCCCATTTTGAAATTTTCTTTTATTTTTGCATTTTGTTGCAACATATCATTACTGGAGTTGAATGTTGACATAATTTACTTATATACTGTAAAGATATTAAATTTTTTGTTAAAATATGACTTAAAATTTTTTTTTTTTAAGTGGGCGTGGTCGTTCTCCGATTTTGATAATTTTTATTACGCCTACATATAGTAATAAGAGTAACGTTCCTGCCAAATTTCATAATGATATCTTCTACGACTGCCAAATTACAGCTTGCAAAATTTTAAATTACCTTCTTTTAAAAGTGGGCGGTGCCACGCCCATTGTCCAAAATTTTACTGATTTTCTATTCTGCGTCATAAGTTCAACTCACCTACCAAGTTTCATCGCTCAGGAACCTACATACCAAATTTCATCAAGATACCTCAAAATTTACTCAAGTTATCGTGTTAACGGACGGACGCACGGACGGACATGGCTCAATCAAATTTTTTTTCGATCCTGATGATTTTGATATATGGAAGTCTATATCTATCTCGATTTCTTTATACCTGTACAACCAACCGTTATCCAATCAAAGTTAATATACTCTGTGAGCTCTGCTCAAATGAGTATAAACAAGTAAGGAAGGTTAAGTTCGGGTGTACCCGAACATTACATACACAGTTGAGAGCTATGGTAACAACATAACGGAAAATAACCATGTAAGAAAATGAACCGAGGGTAATCCTGGAATGTGTTTGTATGACATGGGTATCAAATGAAAGGTATTAAAGAGTATTTTATGAGGGAGTGGGCCACAGTTCTATAGGTGAACGCCATTTAGGGATATCGCCATAAAGGTGGATCAGGGTTGACTCTAGAATTTGTTTGTACGATATGGGTATCAAATGAAAAGTGTTAATGAGTATTTTAAAAGGGAGTGATCTTTAGTTCCATAGGTGGACGCCGTTTCAAGATATCGCCATAAAGGTGGACCAGGGGTGACCCTAGAATATGTTTGTACGATATGGGTATCATGAAAGGGGTTAATGAAAGGGGTTAATGAACATTTTAAAAGGGAGTGGGCCTTAGTTCTATAGGTGGACGCCTTTTCGAGATATCGCCATAAAGGTGGACCAGGGGTGACTCTAGAATGCGTTTGTACAATATGGGTATCAAACGAAAGGTGTTAATGAGTATTTTAAAAGGGCGTGGGTCTTAGTTCTATAGATGGACGCCTTTTCGAGATATCGCCATAAAGGTGGACCAGGGGTGACTCTAGAATGTGTTTGTACGATATGGGTATCAAATTATAGGTATTAATGAGGGTTTTAAAAGGGAGTGGTGGTAGTTGTATAGTTGGTCGCCTTTTCGAGATATCGGCATAAAGGTGGACCAGGGGTGACTCTAGAATGTGTTTGTACGATATGGGTATCAAATTATAGGTATTAATGAGGGTTTTAAAAGGGAGTGGTGGTAGTTGTATAGTTGGTCGCCTTTTCGAGATATCGGCATAAAGGTGGACCAGGGGTGACTCTAGAATGCGTTTGTACAATATGGGTATTAAACGAAAGGTGTTATTGAGTATTTTAAAAGGGAGTGGGAATTAGTTCTATAGGGTGACGCCTTTTCGAGATATCGCCATAAAGGTGGACCAGGGGTGACTCTAGAATGTGTTTGTACAATATGGGTATCAAACGAAAAGTGTTAGTGAGTATTTCAAAAGGGCGTGGGGCTTAGTTCTGTAGGTGGACGCCTTTTCGAGTTATCGCCATAAAGGTGGACCAGGGGTGACTCTAGAATGTGTTTGTACGATATAGGTATCAAATTAAAGGTATTAATGAGGGTTTTAAAAGGGAGTGGTGGTAGTTGTATAGGTGGTCGTCTTTTGGAGATATCGGCATAAAGGTGGACCAGGGGTGACTCTAGAATACGTTTGTACAATATGGGTATCAAACGAAAGGTGTTAATAGGTATTTTAAGAGGGAGTGGGGATTAGTTCTATAGGGTGACGCCTTTTCGAGATAACGCCATAAAGGTGGACCAGGGGTGACTCTAGAATGTGTTTGTACAATATGGGTATCAAACGAAAGGTGTTAGTGAGTATTTTAAAAGGGCGGGGGGGGTTAGTTCTGTAGGTGGACGCCTTTTCGAGTTAGCGCCATAAAGGTGGACCAGGGGTGACTCTAGAATGTGTTTGTACGATTTGGGAATCAAATTAAAGGTATTAATGAGGGTTTTAAAAGGGAGTGGGTCTTAGTTCTATAGGTGGACGCCTTTTCGAGATATCGCCATAAAGGTGGACCATGGGTGACTCTAGAATGTGTTTGTACGATATGGGTATCAAATTAAAGGTATTAATGAGGGTTTTAAAAGGGAGTGGTGGTAGTTGTATAGGTGGTCGCCTTTTCGAGATATCGGTATAAAGGTGGACCAGGGTGACTCTAGAATGCGTTTGTACAATATGGGTATCAAACGAAAGGTGTTATTGAGTATTTTAAAAGGGAGTGGGTCTTAGTTCTATAGGTGGACGCCTTTTCGAGATATCGCCATAAAGGTGGACCATGGGTGACTCTAGAATGTGTTTGTACGATATGGGTATCAAATTAAAGGTATTAATGAGGGTTTTAAAATGGAGTGGTGGTAGTTGTATAGGTGGTCGCCTTTTCGAGATATCGCCATAAAGGTGGACCAGGGATGACTCTAGACTTTGTTTGTACGATATGGGTATCAAGTGAAAGGTGTTAATGAGTCTTTTTAAAAGGAAGTGGGCCTTAGTTCTATAGGTGGCCGCCTTTTCGATATATCGCCAAAAAGGTGGACCAGGGGTGACTCTAGAATGTGTTTGTACGATATGGGTATCAAATTAAAGGTATTAATGAGGCTTTTAAAAGGGAGTGGTGATAGTTGTATATGTGAAGGCGTTTTACACATATTGACCAAAATGTGGACGAGGGTGACCCAGAACATCATATGTTGGATACCGCTAATTTATTTATATATATAATACCACGAACAGTATTCCTGCCAAGATTTCAAGGGTTTTTTATATCGCCCTGCAGAACTTTTTCATTTCATTCTTCTTAATATGGTAGGTGTCACACCCATTTTACAAAGTTTTTTTTTAAAGTTATATTTTGCGTCAATAAACCAATCCAAATACCATGTTTCATCCATTTTTTCGTATTTGGTATAGAGTTATGGCATTTTTTTCGTTTTTGGTAATTTTCGATATCGAAAAAGTGGGCGTGGTCATAGTCGGATTTCGGCCATTTTTTATACCAATACAAAGTGAGTTCAGATAAGTACGTGAACTGAGTTTAGTCAAGATATATCAATTTTTGCTCAAGTTATCGTGTTAACGGCCGAGCGGAAGGACAGACGGTCGACTGTGTATAAAAACTGGGCTTGGCTTCAACCGATTTCGCCCTTTTTCACAGGAATAAGTTATCGTCCCAGAAACTAAACCCCTACCAAATTTCACAAGGATTGGTAAATTTTTGTTCGACTTATGGCATTAAAGGTATCCTAAACAAATTAAATGAAAAATGGCGGAACCACGCCCATTTTGAAATTTTCTTTTATTTTTGCATTTTGTTGCAATATATCATTACTGGAGTTGAATGTTGACATAATTTTATTAAGCATACATATAGTAATAGGAGTAACGTTCCTGCCAAATTTCATAATGATATCTTCTACGACTGCCAAATTACAGCTTGCAAAATTTTAAATTACCTTCTTTTAAAAGTGGGCGGTGCCACGCCCATTGTCCAAAATTTTACTGATTTTCTATTCTGCGTCATAAGTTCAACTCACCTACCAAGTTTCATCGCTCAGGAACCTACATACCTAATTTCATCAAGACACCTCAAAATTTACTCAAGTTATCGTGTTAACGGACGGAAGGACGGACGGACATGGCTCAATCAAATTTTTTTTCGATCCTGATGATTTTGACATATGGAAGTCTATATCTATCTCGATTTCTTTATACCTGTACAACCAACCGTTATCCAATCAAAGTTAATATACTCTGTGAGCTCTGCTCAAATGAGTATAAACAAGTAAGGAAGGTTAAGTTCGGGTGTACCCGAACATTACATACTCAGTTGAGAGTATGGTAACAACATAACGGAAAATAACCATGTAAGAAAATGAACCGAGGGTAATCCTGGAATGTGTTTGTATGACATGGGTATCAAATGAAAGGTATTAAAGAGTATTTTATGAGGGAGTGGGCCACAGTTCTATAGGTGAACGCCATTTAGGGATATCGCCATAAAGGTGGATCAGGGTTGACTCTAGAATTTGTTTGTACGATATGGGTATCAAATGAAAAGTTTTAATGAGTATTTTAAAAGGGAGTGATCTTTAGTTCCATAGGTGGACGCCGTTTCGAGATATCGCCATAAAGGTGGACCAGGGGTGACCCTAGAATATGTTTGTACGATATGGGTATCAAATGAAAGGGGTTAATGAACATTTTAAAAGGGAGTGGGCCTTAGTTCTATAGGTGGACGCCTTTTCGAGATATCGCCATAAAGGTGGACCAGGGGTGACTCTAGAATGCGTTTGTACAATATGGGTATCAAACGAAAGGTGTTAATGAGTATTTTAAAAGGGCGTGGGTCTTAGTTCTATAGATGGACGCCTTTTCGAGATATCGCCATAAAGGTGGACCAGGGGTGACTCTAGAATGTGTTTGTACGATATGGGTATCAAATTAAAGGTATTAATGAGGGTTTTAAAAGGGAGTGGTGGTAGTTGTATAGGTGGTCGTCTTTTCGAGATGTCGGCAAAAAGGTGGACCAGGGGTGACTCTAGAATGCGTTTGTACAATATGGGTATCAAACGAAAGGTGCTAATGAGTATTTTAAAAGGGCGTGGGGCTTAGTTCTATAGGTGGACGCCTTTTTGAGATATCGCCATAAAGGTGGACCAGGGTTGACTCTAGAATGTGTTTATATGATATGGGTATCAAATTAAAAGTATTAATGAGGGTTTTAAAAGGGCGTGGTGGTAGTTGTATAGGTGGTCGTCTTTTGGAGATATCGGCATAAAGGTGGACCAGGGGTGACTCTAGAATGTGTTTATACGATATGGGTATCAAATTAAAGGTATTAATGAGGGTTTTAAAAGGGAGTGGTGGTAGTAGTATAGGTGGTCGCCTTTTCGAGATATCGGCATAAAGGTGGACCAGGGGTGACTCTAGAATGCGTTTGTACAATATGGGTATCAAACGAAAGGTGTTAATGAGTATTTTAAAAGGGAGTGGGCCTTAGTTCTATAGGTGGTCGCCTTTTCGAGATATCGCCATAAAGGTGGACCAGGGGTGACTCTAGAATGTGTTTATACGATATGGGTATAAAATTAAAGGTATTAATGAGGGTTTTAAAAGGGAGTGGTGGTAGTAGTATAGGTGGTCGCCTTTTCGAGATATCGGCATAAAGGTGGACCAGAGGTGACTCTAGAATGCGTTTGTACAATATGGGTATCAAACGAAAGGTGTTAATGAGTATTTTAAAAGGGAGTGGGCCTTAGTTCTACAGGTGGTCGCCTTTTCGAGATATCGCCATAAAGGTGGACCAGGGTTGACTCTAGAATGCGTTTGTACAATATGGGTAGCAAACGAAAGGTGCTAATGAGTATTTTAAAAGGGTGTGGGGCTTAGTTCTATAGGTGGACATCTTTTTGAGATATCGCCATAAAGGTGGACCAGGGGTGACCCTAGAATATGTTTGTACGATATGGGTATCAAATGAAAGGTGTTAATGAACATTTTAAAAGGGAATGGGCCTTAGTTCTATAGGTGGACGCCTTTTCGAGATATCGGCATAAAGGTGGACCAGGGGTGACTCTAGAATGCGTTTATACGATATGGGTATCAAATTAAAGGTATTAATGAGGGTTTTAAAAGGGAGTGGTGGTAGTAGTATAGGTGGTCGCCTTTTCAAGATATCGGCATAAAGGTGGACCAGGGGTGACTCTAGAATGCGTTTGTACAATATGGGTATCAAACGAAAGGTGTTAATGAGTATTTTAAAAGGAGTGGGCCTTAGTTCTATAGGTGGACATCTTTTCGAGATATCGCCATAAAGGTGGACCAGGGGTGACTCTAGAATGTGTTTGTACAATATGGGTATCAAACGAAAGGTGTTAGTGAGTCTTTTAAAAGGGCGTGGGCCTTAGTTCTATAGGTGGACGCCTTTTCGAGTTATCGCCATAAAGGTGGACCAGGGGTGACTCTAGAATGCGTTTGTACGATATGGGTATCAAATTAAAGGTATTAATGAGGGTTTTAAAAGGGAGTGGTGGTAGTTGTATAGTTGGTCGCCTTTTCGAGATATCGGCATAAAGGTGCACCAGGGGTGACTCTTGAATGCGTTTGTACAATATGGGTATCAAACGAAAGGTGTTATTGAGTATTTTAAAAGGGAGTAGGTCTTAGTTCTATATGTGGACGCCTTTTCGAGATATCGCCATAAAGGTGGACCATGGGTGACTCTAGAATGTGTTTGTACGATATGGGTATCAAATTAAAGGTATTAATGAGGGTTTTAAAAGAGAGTAGTGGTAGTTGTATAGGTGGTCACCTTTTCGAGATATCGGCATAAAGGTGGACCAGGGGTGACTCTAGAATGCGTTTGTACAATATGGGTATCAAACGAAAGGGGTTATTGAGTATTTTAAAAGGGAGCGGGTCTTAGTTCTATAGGTGGACGCCTTTTCGAGATATCGCCATAAAGGTGGACCAGGGTCGACTCCAGAATGTGTTTATACGATATGGGTATCAAATTAAAGGTATTAATGAGGGTTTTAAAAGGGAGTGGTGGTAGTAGTATAGGTGGTCGCCTTTTCGAGATATCGTCATAAAGGTGGACCAGGGGTGACTCTAGAATGCGTTTGTACAATATGGGTATCAAACGAAAGGTGTTAATGAGTATTTTAAAAGGAGTGGGCCTTAGTTCTCTAGGTGGACGCCTTTTCGAGATATCGCCATAAAGGTGGACCAGGGTTGACTCTAGAATGTGTTTATACGATATGGGTATCAAATTAAAGGTATTAATGAGGGTTTTAAAAGGGCGTGGTGTTAGTTGTATAGGTGGTCGTCTTTTGGAGATATCGGCATAAAGGTGGACCAGGGTTGACTCTAGAATGTGTTTATACGATATGGGTATCAAATTAAAGGTATTAATGAGGGTTTTAAAAGGGAGTGGTGGTAGTAGTATAGGTGGTCGCCTTTTCGAGATATCGGCATAACGGTGGACCAGGGGTGACTCTAGAATGCGTTTGTACAATATGGGTATCAAACGAAAGGTGTTAATGAGTATTTTAAAAGGAGTGGGCCTTAGGTCTCTAGGTGGACGCCTTTTCGAGATATCGCCATAAAGGTGGACCAGGGTTGACTCTAGAATGTGTTTATACGATATGGGTATCAAATTAAAGGTATTAATGAGGGTTTTAAAAGGGAGTGGTGGTAGTAGTATAGGTGGTCGCCTTTTCGAGATATCGGCATAAAGGTGGACCAGGGGTGACTCTAGAATGTGTTTATACGATATGGGTATCAAATTAAAGGTATTAATGAGGGTTTTAAAAGGGCGTGGTGGTAGTTGTATAGGTGGTCGTCTTTTGGAGATATCGGCATAAAGGTGGACCAGGGGTGACTCTAGAATAAGTTTGTACAATATGGGTATTTTAAGAGGGAGTGGGAATTAGTTCTATAGGGTGACGCCTTTTCGAGATATCGCCATAAAGGTGGACCAGGGGTGACTCTAGAATGTGTTTGTACAATATGGGTATCAAACGAAAGTTGTTAGTGAGTATTTTAAAAGGGCGTGGGGCTTAGTTCTGTAGGTAGACGCCTTTTCGAGTTATCGCCATAAAGGTGGACCAGGGGTGACTCTAGAATGTGTTTGTACGATATGGGTATCAAATTACAGGTATTAATGAGGGTTTTAAAAGGGAGTGGTGGTAGTTTTATAGGTGGTCGCCTTTTCGAGATATCGGCATAAAGGTGGACCAGGGGTGACTCTAGAATGCGTTTGTACAATATGGGTATCAAACGAATGGTGTTATTGAGTATTTTAAAAGGGAATGGGTCTTAGTTCTATAGGTGGACGCCTTTTCGAGATATCGCTATAAATGTGGACCATGGGTGACTCTAGAATGTGTTTGTACGATATGGGTATCAAATTAAAGGTATTAATGAGAGTTTTAAAATGGAATGGTGGTAGTTGCATAGGTGGTCGCCTTTTCGAGATATCGGCATAAAGGTGGACCAGGGGTGACTCTAGAATGCGTTTGTACAATATGGGTAACAAACGAAAGGTGTTATTGAGTATTTTAAAATGGAGTGGGTCTTAGTTCTATAGGTGGACGCCTTTTCGAGATATCGCCATAAAGGTGGACCATGGGTGACTCTAGATTGTGTTTGTACGATATGGGTATCAAATTAAAGGTATTAATGAGGGTTTTAAAAGGGATTAGTGGTAGTTGTATAGGTGGTCGCCTTTTCGAGATATCGCCATAAAGTTGGAACAGGGGTGACTCTAGACTTTGTTTGTACGATATGGGTATCAAGTGAAAGGTGTTAATGAGTCTTTTTAAAAGGAAGTGGACCTTAGTTCTATAGGTGGCCGCCTTTTCGATATATCGCCAAAAAGGTGGACCAAGGGTGACTCTAGAATGTGTTTGTACGATATGGGTATCAAATTACAGGTATTAATGAGGCTTTTAAAAGGGAGTGGTGACAGTTGTATATGTGAAGGCGTTTTACACATATTGACCAAAATGTGGACGAGGGTGACCCAGAACATCATCTGTTGGATACCGCTAATTTATTTATATATATAATACCGCGAACAGTATTCCTGCCAAGATTTCAAGGGCTTTTTATTTCGCCCTGCAGAACTTTTTCATTTCATTCTTCTTAATATGGTAGGTGTCACACCCATTTTAAAAAGTTATATTTTGCGTCAATAAACCAATCCAAATACCATGTTTAATCCATTTTTTCGTATTTGGTATAGAGTTATGGCATTTTTTTCGTTTTTGGTAATTTTCGATATCGAAAAAGTGGGCGTGGTCAAAGTCGGATTTCGGCCATTTTTTATACCAATACAAAGTGAGTTCAGATAAGTACGTGAACTGAGTTTAGTAAAGATATATCGATTTTTGCTCAAGTTATCGTGTTAACGGCCGAGCGGAAGGACAGATGGTCGACTGTGTATAAAATCTGGGCGTGGCTTCAACCGATTTCGCCCTTTTTCACAGGAATAAGTTATCGTCCCAGGAACTAATCCCCTACCAAATTTCACAACGATTGGTACATTTTTGTTCGACTTATGGCATTAAAGGTATCCTAAACAAATTAAATGAAAAAGGGCGGAACCACGCCCTTTTTGAAATTTTCTTTTATTTTTGCATTTTGTTGCAACATATCATTACTGGAGTTGAACGTTGACATAATTTACTTATATACTGTAAAGATATTGAATTTTTTGTTAAAATTTGACTTTAAAAAAATTTTTTTTTAAGTGGGCGTGCTCGTTCTCCGATTTTGATAATTTTTATTAAGCATACATATAGTAATAGGAGTAACGTTCCTGCCAAATTTCATAATGATATCTTCAACGCCTGCCAAATTACAGCTTGCAAAATTTTAAATTACCTTCTTTTAAAAGTGGGCGGTGCCACGCCCATTGTCCAAAATTTTACTGATTTTCTATTCTGCGCCATAAGTTCAACTCACCTACCAAGTTTCATCGCTCAGGAACCTACATACCAAATTTCATCAAGATACCTCAAAATTTACTCAAGTTATCTTGTTAACGGACGGACGGACGGACATGGCTCAATCAAATTTTTTTTCGATCCTGATGATTTTGATATATGGAAGTCTATATCTATCTCGATTCCTTTATACCTGTACAACCAACCGTTTTCCAATCGAATTTAATATACTCTGTGAGCTCTGCTCAAATGAGTATAAACAAGTAAGGAAGGTTAAGTTCGGGTGTAACCGAACATTACATACTCAGTTGAGAGCTATGGTAACAACATAAAGGAAAATAACCATGTAAGAAAATGAACCGAGGGTAATCCTGGAATGTGTTTGTATGACAGGGGTATCAAATGAAAGGTATTAAAGAGTATTTTATGAGGGAGTGGGCCACAGTTCTATAGGTGAACGCCATTTAGGGATATCGCCATAAAGGTGGATCAGGGTTGACTCTAGAATTTGTTTGTATGATATGGGTATCAAATGAAAAGTGTTAATGAGTATTTTAAAAGGGAGTGATCTTTAGTTCCATAGGTGGACGCCGTTTCGAGATATCGCCATAAAGGTGGACCAGGGGTGACCCTAGGATATGTTTGTACGATATGGGTATCAAATGAAAGGGGTTAATGAACATTTTAAAAGGGAGTGGGCCTTAGTTCTATAGGTGGACGCCTTTTCGAGATATCGCCATAAAGGTGGACCAGGGGTGACTCTAGAATGCGTTTGTACAATATGGGTATCAAACGAAAGGTGTTAATGAGTATTTTAAAAGGGCGTGGGTCTTAGTTCTATAGGTTGACGCCTTTTCGAGATATCGCCATAAAGGTGGATCAGGGGTGACTCTAGAATGTGTTTGTACGATATGAGTATCAAATTAAAGGTGTTAATGAAGGTTTTAAAAGGGAGTGGTGGTAGTTGTATAGGTGGTCGCCTTTTCGAGATGTCGGCATAAAGGTGGGCCAGGGGTGACTCTAGAATGCGTTTGTACAATATGGGTATCAAACGAAAGGTGCTAATGAGTATTTTAAAAGGGCGTGGGGCTTAGTTCTATAGGTGGACGCCTTTTCGAGATATCGCCATAAAGGTGGACCAGGGTTGACTCTAGAATGTGTTTATACGATATGGTTATCAAATTAAAGGTATTAATGAGGGTTTTAAAAGGGAGTGGTGGTAGTTGTATAGGTGGTCGCCTTTTCGAGATATCGGCATAAAGGTGGACCAGGGGTGACTCTAGAATGCGTTTGTACAATATGGGTATCAAACGAAAGGTGTTAATGAGTATTTTAAAAGGGAGTGGGCCTTAGTTCTATAGGTGGTCGCCTTTTCGAGATATCGCCATAAAGGTGAACCATGAGTATGAGGTGTTAATGAGTATTTTAAAAGGGAATGGGCCTTAGTTCTATAGGTGGACGCCTTTTCGAGATATCGCCATAAAGGTGGACCAGGGTTGTCTCTAGAATGTGTTTATATGATATTGGTATCAAATTAAAGGTATTAATGAGGGTTTAAAAGGGCGTGGTGGTAGTCTTATAGGTGGACGCCTTTTCGAGATATCGCCATAAAGGTGGATCATGGGTGACTCTATGTGTTTGTCCGATATCGATAGCAAATTAAAGGTATTAATGAGGGTTTTAAAACTGAGTGGTGGTAGTTCTATAGGTGGTCGCCTTTTCGAGATATCGGCATAAAGGTGGACCAGGGGTGACTCTAGAATGCGTTTGTACAATATGGGTATCAAACGAAAGGTGTTAATGAGTATTTTAAAAGGGCGTGGGGCTTAGTTCTATAAGTGGACGCCTTTTCGAGTTATCGCCATAAAGATGGACCAGGGGTGACTCTAGAATGTGTTTGTACGATATGGGTATCAAATTAAAGGTATTAGTGAGGGTTTTAAAAGGGAGTGGTGGTAGTTGTATAGGTGGTCGCCTTTTCGAAATATCGGCATAAAGGTGTCCCAGGGGTGACTCTAGAATTTGTTTGTACGATATGGATATCAAATGAAAGGTGTTAATGAGTATTTTGAAAGGGAGTGATCCTTAATTCCATAGGTGGACGCCGGGACCAGGGGTGACTCTAGAATGCGTTTGTATGGGTATCAAACGAAAGGGGTTATTGAGTATTTTAAAAGGGAGTGGGCCTTAGTTCTATAGGGTGACGCCTTTTCGAGATATCGCCATAAAGGTGGACCAGGCGTGACTCTAGAACAATATGGGTATCAAACGAAAGGTGTTAGTGAGTATTTTAAAAGGGCGTGGGGCTTAGTTCTATAGGTGGACGCCTTTTCGAGTTATCGCCATAAAGGTGGACCAGGGGTAACTCTAGAATGTGTTTGTATGATATGGGTATCAAATTAAAGGTATTAATGAGGGTTTTAAAAGGGAGTAGTGGTAGTTGTATAGGTGGTCTTTTCGAGATATCGGCATAAAGGTGGACCAGGGGTGACTCTAGAATGCGTTTGTACAATATGGGTATCAAACGAAAGGGGTTATTGAGTATTTTAAAAGGGAGTGGGTCTTAGTTCTATAGGTGGACGCCTTTTCGAGATATCGCCATAAAGGTGGACCATGGGTGACTCTAGAATGTGTTTGTACGATATGGGTATCAAATTAAAGGTATTAATGAGGGTTTTAAAAGGGAGTGGTGGTAGTGTATAGGTGGTTGCCTTTTCGAGATATCGGCATAAAGGTGGACCAGGGGTGACTCTAGAATGCGTTTGTACAATATGGGTATCAAACGAAAGGTGTTAATGAGTATTTTAAAAGGGAGTGGGCCTTAGTTCTATAGGTGGACGCCTTTTCGAGATATCGCCATAAAGGTGGACCAGGGTTGACTCTAGAATGTGTTTATACGATATGGGTATAAAATTAAAGGTATTAATGAGGGTTTTAAAAGGGAGTGGTGGTAGTAGTATAGGTGGTCGCCTTTTCGAGATATCGGCATAAAGGTGGACCAGGGGTGACTCTAGAATGCGTTTTTATAATACGGGTATCAAACGAAAGGTGTTAATGAGTATTTTAAAAGGAGTGGGCCTTAGTTCTATAGGTGGACGCCTTTTCGAGATATCGCCATAAAGGTGGACCAGGGTTGACTCTAGAATGTGTTTATACGATATGGGAATCAAATTAAAGGTATTAATGAGGGTTTTAAAAGGGCGTGGTGGTAGTTGTATAGGTGGTCGTCTTTTGGAGATATCGGCATAAAGGTGGACCAGGGGTGACTCTAGAATACGTTTGTACAATATGGGTATCATACGAAAGGTGTTAATGAGTATTTTAAGAGGGAGTGGGAATTAGTTATATAGGGTGACGCCTTTTCGAGATATCGCCATAAAGGTGGACCAGGGGTGACTCTAGAATGTGTTTGTACATATATGGGTATCAAACGAAAGGTGTTAGTGAGTATTTTAAAAGGGCGTGGGGCTTAGTTCTGTAGGTAGACGCCTTTTCGAGTTATCGCCATAAAGGTGGACCAGGGGTGACTCTAGAATGTGTTTGTACGATATGGGTATCAAATTAAAGGTATTAATGAGGGTTTTAAAAGGGAGTGGTATTAGTTGTATAGGTGGTCGCCTTTTCGAGATATCGGCATAAAGGTGGACCAGGGGTGACTCTAGAATGCGTTTGTACAATATGTGTATCAAACGAAAGGTGTTATTGAGTATTTTAAAAGGGAGTGGGTCTTAGTTCTATAGGTGGACGCCTTTTCGAGATATCGCCATAAAGGTGGACCATGGGTGACTCTAGAATATGTTTGTACGATATGGGTATCAAATTAAAGGTATTAATGAGGGTTTTAAAAGGGAGTGGTGGTAGTTGCATAGGTTTTCGCCTTTTCGAGATATCGGCATAAAGGTGGACCAGGGGTGACTCTAGAATGCGTTTGTACAATATGGGTATCAAACGAAAGGTGTTATTGAGTATTTTAAAAGGGAGTGGGTCTTAGTTCTATAGGTGGACGCCTTTTCGAGATATCGCCATAAAGGTGGACCATGGGTGACTCTAGAATGTGTTTGTACGATATGGGTATCAAATTAAAGGTATTAATGAGGGTTTTAAAAGGGAGTGGTGGTAGTTGTATAGGTGGTCGGCTTTTCGAGATATCGCCATAAAGGTGGACCAGGGGTGACTCTAGACTTTGTTTGTACGATATGGGTATCAAGTGAAAGGTGTTAATGGGTCTTTTTAAAAGGAAGTGGACCTTAGTTTTATAGGTGGCCGCCTTTTCGATATATCGCCAATTAGGTGGACCAGGGGTGACTCTAGAATGTGTTTGTACGATATGGGTATCAAATTAAAGGTATTAATAAGGCTTTTAAAAGGGAGTGGTGATACTCACCACTTAGTTCTATAGGTGGACGCCTTTTCGATATATCGCCATAAAGGTGGACTAGAATGTGTTTGTACGATATGGGTCTCAAATTAAAGGTATTAATGAGGCTTTTAAAAGAGAGCGGTGGTAGGTGTATATGTGAAGGCGTTTTCCATGGGTGACTCTAGAATGTGTTTGTACGATATGGGTATCAAATTAAAGGTATTAATGAGGGTTTTAAAAGGGCGTGGTGGTAGTTGTATAGGTGGTTGCCTTTTCGAGTTATCGGCATAAAGGTGGACCAGGGGTGACTCTAGAATGCGTTTGTACAATATGGGTATCAAACGAAAGGTGTTAATGAGTATTTTAAAAGGGCGTGAGGCCTTTTAGATATATCGCCATAAAGGTGGACTAGAATTTGTTTGTACGATATGGATATCAAATGAAAGGTGTTAATGAGTATTTTAAAAGGGAGTGATCCTTAATTCCATAGGTGGACGCCGTTTCGAGATATCGCTATAAAGGTGGACCAGGGGTTAAAAGTGGACCAGGGGTGACTCTAGAATGCGTTTGTACAATATGGGTATCAAACGAAAGGTGTTAATGAGTATTTTAAAAGGGCGTGGGGCTTAGTTCTATAAGTGGACGCCTTTTCGAGTTATCGCCATAAAGGTGGACCAGGTGTGACTCTAGAATGTGTTTGTACGATATTGGTATCAAATTAAAGGTATTAATGAGAGTTTTAAAAGGGAGTGGTGGTAGTTGTATAGGTGGTCGCCTTTTCGAAATATCGGCATAAAGGTGGACCAGGGGTGACTCTAGAATTTGTTTGTACGATATGGATATCAAATGAAAGGTGTTAATGAGTATTTTAAAAGGGAGTGATCCTTAATTCCATAGGTGGACGCCGTTTCGAGATATCGCTATAAAGGTGGACCAGTGGTTAAAAGTGGGCCAGGGGTGACTCTAGAATGCGTTTGTACAATATGGGTATCAAACGAAAGGTGTTAATGAGTATTTCAAAAGGGCGTGAGGCTTAGTTCTATAGGTGGACGCCTTTTCGAGATATCGCCATAAAGGTGGACCAGGGGTGACTCTAGAATGTGTTTGTACGATATCGGTATCAAATTAAAGGTATTAATGAGGGTTTTAAAAGGGAGTGGTGGTAGTTGTATAGGTGGTCGCTTTTTCGAGATATCGCCATAAAGGTGGACCAGGGGTGACTCTAGACTTTGTTTGTACGATATGGGTATCAAATGAAAGGTGTTAATGAGTATTTTTAAAAGGGAGTGGACCTTAATTCTATAGGTGGTCGCCTTTTCGAGATATCGCCATAAAGGTGGACCACGGGTGACTCTAGAATATGTTTGTACGATATGGGTATCAAATGAAAGGTGTTAATGAGTATTTTAAAAGGGCGTGGGGCTTAGTTCTATAGGTGGACGCCTTTTCGATATATCGCCATAAAGGTGGACTAGAATGTGTTTGTACAATATGGGTCTCAAATTAAAGGTATTAATGAGGCTTTTAAAAGAGAGCGGTGGTAGGTGTATATGTGAAGGCGTTTTCCATGGGTGACTCTAGAATGTGTTTGTACGATATGGGTATCAAATTAAAGGTATTAATGAGGGTTTTAAAAGGGAGTGGTGATAGTTGTATAGGTGGTTGCCTTTTCGAGATACCGGCATAAAGGTAGACCAGGGGTGACTCTAGAATGCGTTTGTACAATATGGGTATCAAACGAAAGGTGTTATTGAGTATTTTAAAAGGAAGTGGGTCTTAGTTCTATAGGTGGACGCCTTTTCGAGACATCGCCATAAAGGTGGACCATGGGTGACTCTAGAATGTGTTTGTACGATATGGGTATCAAATTAAAGGTGTTAATGAGTATTTTAAAAGGGAGTGATCCTTAATTCCATAGGTGGACGCCGTTTCGAGATATCGCTATAAAGGTGGACCAGGGGTTAAAAGTGGACCAGGGGTGACTCTAGAATGCGTTTGTACAATATGGGTATCAAACGAAAGGTGTTAATGAGTATTTCAAAAGGGCGTGAGGCTTAGTTCTATAGGTGGACGCCTTTTCGAGATATCGCCATAAAGGTGGACCAGGGGTGACTCTAGAATGTGTTTGTACGATATCGGTATCAAATTAAAGGTATAAATGAGGGTTTTAAAAGGGAGTGGTGGTAGTTGTATAGGTGGTCGCTTTTTCGAGATATCGCCATAAAGGTGGACCAGGGGTGACTCTAGACTTTGTTTGTACGATATGGGTATCAAATGAAAGGTGTTAATGAGTATTTTTAAAAGGGAGTGGACCTTAGTTCTATAGGTGGTCGCCTTTTCGAGATATCGCCATAAAGGTGGACCAGGGGTGACTCTAGAATATGTTTGTACGATATGGGTATCAAATGAAAGGTGTTAATGAGTATTTTAAAAGGGCGTGGGGCTTAGTTCTATAGGTGGACGCCTTTTCGATATATCGCCATAAAGGTGGACTAGAATGTGTTTGTACGATATGGGTCTCAAATTAAAGGTATTAATGAGGCTTTTAAAAGAGAGCGGTGGTAGGTGTATATGTGAAGGCGTTTTCCATGGGTGACTCTAGAATGTGTTTGTACGATATGGGTATCAAATTAAAGGTATTAATGAGGGTTTTAAAAGGGAGTGGTGGTAGTTGTATAGGTGGTTGCCTTTTCGAGATATCGGCATAAAGGTGGACCAGGGGTGACTCTAGAATGCGTTTGTACAATATGGGTATCAAACGAAAGGTGTTAATGAGTATTTTAAAAGGGCGTGAGGCTTAGTTCTATAGGTGGACGCCTTTTAGATATATCGCCATAAAGGTGGACTAGAATTTGTTTGTACGATATGGATATCAAATGAAAGGTGTTAATGAGTATTTTAAAAGGGAGTGATCCTTAATTCCATAGGTGGACGCCGTTTCGAGATATCGCTATAAAGGTGGACCAGGGGTTAAAAGTGGACCAGGGGTGACTCTAGAATGCGTTTGTACAATATGGGTATCAAACGAAAGGTGTTAATGAGTATTTCAAAAGGGCGTGAGGCTTAGTTCTATAGGTGGACGCCTTTTCGAGATATCGCCATAAAGGTGGACCAGGGGTGACTCTAGAATGTGCTTGTACGATATCGGTATCAAATTAAAGGTATTAATGAGGGTTTTAAAAGGGAGTGGTGGTAGTTGTATAGGTGGTCGCTTTTTCGAGATATCGCCATAAAGGTGGACCAGGGGTGACTCTAGACTTTGTTTGTACGATATGGGTATCAAATGAAAGGTGTTAATGAGTATTTTTAAAAGGGAGTGGACCTCAGTTCTATAGGTGGTCGCCTTTTCGAGATATCGCCATAAAGGTGGACCAGGGGTGACTCTAGAATATGTTTGTACGATATGGGTATCAAATGAAAGGTGTTAATGAGTATTTTAAAAGGGCGTGGGGCTTAGTTCTATAGGTGGACGCCTTTTCGATATATCGCTATAAAGGTGGACTAGAATGTGTTTGTACGATATGGGTCTCAAATTAAAGGTATTAATGAGGCTTTTAAAAGAGAGCGGTGGTAGGTGTATATGTGAAGGCGTTTTCCATGGGTGACTCTAGAATGTGTTTGTACGATATGGGTATCAAATTAAAGGTATTAATGAGGGTTTTAAAAGGGAGTGGTGGTAGTTGTATAGGTGGTTGCCTTTTCGGGATACCGGCATAAAGGTAGACCAGGGGTGACTCCAGAATGCGTTTGTACAATATGGGTATCAAACGAAAGGTGTTATTGAGTATTTTAAAAGGAAGTGGGTCTTAGTTCTATAGGTGGACGCCTTTTCGAGACATCGCCATAAAGGTGGACCATGGGTGACTCTAGAATGTGTTTGTACGATATGGGTATCAAATTAAAGGTGTTAATGAGTATTTTAAAAGGGCGTGGGGCTTAGTTCTATAGGTGGACGCCTTTTAGATATATCGCCATAAAGGTGGACTAGAATGTGTTTGTACGATATGGGTATCAAATTAAAGGTATTAATGAGGCTTTTAAAAGAGAGTGGTGGTAGGTGTATATGTGAAGGCGTTTTCCATGGGTGACTCTAGAATGTGTTTGTACGATATGGGTATCAAATTAAAGGTATTAATGAGGGTTTTAAATGGGAGTGGTGGTAGTTGTATAGGTGGTTGCCTTTTCCAGATATCGCCATACAGGTGGACCAGGGGTGACTTTAGAATATGTTTGTACGATATGGGTATCAAATGAAAGGTGTTAATGAGTATTTTAAAAGGGCGTGGGGCTTAGTTCTACAGGTGGTCGCCTTTTCGATATATCGCCATAAAGGTGCACTAGAATGTGTTTGTACGATATGGGTATCAAATTAAAGGTATTAATGAGGCTTTTAAAAGAGAGTGGTGGTAGGTGTATATGTGAAGGCGTTTTCCATGGGTGACTCTAGAATGTGTTTGTACGATATGGGTATCAAATTAAAGGTATTAATGAGGGTTTTAAAAGGGAGTGGTGGTAGTTGTATAGGTGGTCGCCTTTTCGAGATATCACCATAAAGGTGGACCAGGGGTGACTGTAGACTTTGTTTGTACGATATGGGTATCAAGTGAAAGGTGTTAATGAGTCTTTTTAAAAGGAAGTGGGCCTTGGTTCTATAGGTGGTCGCCTTTTCGATATATCGCCATAAAGGTGGACCAGGGGTGACTCTAGAATGTGTTTGTACGATATGGGTATCAAATTAAAGGTATTAATGAGGCTTTTAAAAGGGAGTGGTGATAGTTGTATATGTGAAGGCGTTTTACAGATATTGACCAAAATGTGGACGAGGGTGACCCAGAACATCATCTGTTGTATACCGCTAATTTATTTATATATATAATACCACGAACAGTATTCCTGCCAAGATTTCAAGGGTTTTTTATTTCGCCCTGCAGAACTTTTTCATTTCATTCTTCTTTATATGGTAGGTGTACACCCATTTTACAAAGTTTTTTTTCTAAAGTTATATTTTGCGTCAATAAACCAATCCAAATACCATGTTTCATCCATTTTTTCGTATTTGGTATAGAGTTATGGCATTTTTTTCGTTTTTGGTAATTTTCGATATCGAAGAAGTGGGCGTGGTCATAGTCGGATTTCGGCCATTTTTTATACCAATACAAAGTGAGTTCAGATAAGTACGTGAACTGAGTTTAGTAAAGATATATCGATTTTTGCTCAAGTTATCGTGTTAACGGCCGAGCGGAAGGGCAGACGGTCGACTGTGTATAAAAACTGGGCGTGGCTTCAACAGATTTCGCCCTTTTTCACAGGAATAAGTTATTGTCTCCCAGAAACTAATGCCCTACCAAATTTCACAAGGATTGGTAAATTTTTGTTCGACTTATGGCATTAAAGGTATCCTAAACAAATTAAATGAAAAAGGGCGGAACCACGCCTATTTTGAAATTTTCTTTAATTTTTGCATTTTGTTGCACCATATCATTACTGGAGTTGAATGTTGACATAATTTACTTATATACTGTAAAGATATTAAATTTTTTGTTGAAATTTGACTTAAAAAAATTTTTTTTTTAAGTGGGCGTGGTCGTTCTCCGATTTTGATAATTTTTATTAAGCCTACATATAGTAATAGGAGTAACGTTCCTGCCAAATTTCATAATGATATCTTCTACGACTGCCAAATTACAGCTTGCAAAATTTTAAATTACCTTCTTTTAAAAGTGGGCGGTGCCACGCCCATTGTCCGAAATTTTACTGATTTTCTATTCTGCGTCATAAGTTCAACTCACCTACCAAGTTTCATCGCTCAGGAACCTACATACCAAATTTCATCAAGATACCTCAAAATTTACTCAAGTTATCGTGTTAACGGACGGACGGACGGACGGACATGGCTCAATCAAATTTTTTTTCGATCCTGATGATTTTGATATATGGAAGTCTATATCTATCTCGATTCCTTTATACCTGTACAACCAACCGTTATCCAATCAAAGTTAATATACTCTGTGAGCTCTGCTCAAATGAGTATAAACAAGTAAGGAAGGTTAAGTTCGGGTGTAACCGAACATTACATACTCAGTTGAGAGCTATGGTAACAGCATAACGGAAAATAACCATGTAAGAAAATGAACCGAGGGTAATCCTGGAATGTGTTTGTATGACATGAGTATCAAATGAAATGTATTAAAGAGTATTTTATGATGGAGTGGGCCACAGTTCTATAATTGAACGCCATTTAGGGATATCGCCATAAAGGTGGATCAGGGTTGACTCTAGAATTTGTTTGTACGATATGGGTATCAAATGAAAAGTGTTAATGAGTATTTTAAAAGGGAGTGATCTCTAGTTCCAGAGGTGGACGCCGTTTCGAGATATCGCCATAAAGGTGGACCAAGGGTGACCCTAGAATATGTTTGTACGATATGGGTATCAAATGAAAGGGGTTAATGAACATTTTAAAAGGGAGTGGGCCTTAGTTCTATAGGTGGACGCCTTTTCGAGATATCGCCATAAAGGTGGACCAGGGGTGACTCTAGAATGCGTTTGTACAATATGGGTATCAAACGAAAGGTGTTAATGAGTATTTTAAAAGGACGTCGGTCTTAGTTCTACAAGTGGACGCCTTTTCGAGATATCGCCATAAAGGTGGACCAGGGGTGACTCTAGAATGTGTTTGTACGATAAGGGTATCAAATTAAAGGTATTAATGAGGGTTTTAAAAGGGAGTGGTAGTAGTTGCATTGGTGGTCGCCTTTTCGAGATATCGGCATAAAGGTGAACCTGGGGTGACTCTAGAATTCGTTTGTACAATATGGGTATTAAACGAAAGGTGCTAATGAGTATTTTAAAAGGACGTGGGGCTTAGTTCTATAGGTGGACGCTTTTTCGAGATATCGCCATAAAGGTGGACCAGGGTTGACTCTAGAATGTGTTTATACGATATGGTTATCAAATTAAAGGTATTAATGAGGGTTTTAAAAGGGAGTGGTGGTAGTTGTATAGGTGGTCGCCTTTTCGAGATATCGGCATAAAGGTGGACCAGGGGTGACTCTAGAATGCGTTTGTACAATATGGGTATCAAACGAAAGGTGTTAATGAGTATTTTAAAAGGGAGTGGGCCTTAGTTCTATAGGTGGGCGCCTTTTCGAGATATCGCCATAAAGGTGGACCAGGGTTGACTCTAAAATGTTTTTATACGATATGGGTATCAAATTAAAGGTATTAATGAGGGTTTTAAAAGGGAGTGGTATTAGTAGTATAGGTGGTCGCCTTTTCGAGATATCGGCATAAAGGTGGACCAGGGGTGACTCTAGAATGCGTTTGTACAATATGGGTATCAAACGAAAGGTGTTAATGAGTATTTTAAAAGGGAGTGGGCCTTAGTTCTATAGGTGGACGCTTTTTCGAGATATCGCCATAAAGGTGGACCAGGGTTGACTCTAGAATGTGTTTATACGATATGGGTATCAAACTAAAGGTATTAATGAGGGTTTTAAAAGGGCGTGGTGGTAGTTGTATAGGTGGTCGTCTTTTGGAGATATCGGCATAAAGGTGGACCAGGGGTGACTCTAGAATACGTTTGTACAATATGGGTTTCAAACGAAAGGTGTTAATGAGTATTTTAAAAGGGAATGGGCCTTAGTTCTTTTCGAGGTATCGCCATAAAGGTGGACCAGGGGTGACTCTAGAATGTGTTTGTACAATATGGGTATCAAACGAAAGGTATTAATGAGGGTTTTAAAAGGGAGTAGTGGTAGTTATATAGGTGGTCGCCTTTTCGAGATATCGGCATAAAGGTGGACCAGGGGCGACTCTATAATGTGTTTGTACGATAAGGGTATCAAATTAAAGGTATTAATGAGGGTTTTAAAAGGGAGTGGTGGTAGTAGTATAGGTGGTCGCCTTTTCGAGATATCGGCATAAAGGTGGACCAGGGGTGACTCTAGAATGCGTTTGTACAATATGGGTATCAAACGAAAGGTGTTAATGAGTATTTTAAAAAGGAGTGGACCTTAGTTCTATAGGTGGTCGTCTTTTCGAGATATCGCCATAAAGGTGCACCAGGGGTGACTCTAGAATATGTTTGTACGATATGGGTATCAAATGAAAGGTGTTAATGAGTATTTTAAAAGGGCGTGGGGCCTAGTTCTATAGGTGGACGCCTTTTCGATATATCGCCATAAAGGTGGACTAGAATGTGTTTGTACGATATGGGTCTCAAATTAAAGGTATTAATGAGGCTTTTAAAAGAGAGCGGTGGTAGGTGTATATGTGAAGGCGTTTTCCATGGGTGACTCTAGAATGTGTTTGTACGATATGGGTATCAAATTAAAGGTATTAATGAGGGTTTTAAAAGGGAGTGGTGGTAGTTGTATAGGTGGTTGCCTTTTCGAGATACCGGCATAAAGGTAGACCAGTGGTGACTCTAGAATGCGTTTGTACAATATGGGTATCAAACGAAAGGTGTTATTGAGTATTTTAAAAGGAAGTGAGTCTTAGTTCTATAGGTGGACGCCTTTTCGAGACATCGCCATAAAGGTGGACCATGGGTAACTCTAGAATGTGTTTGTACGATATGGGTATCAAATTAAAGGTGTTAATGAGTATTTTAAAAGGGCGTGGGGCTTAGTTCTATAGGTGGACGCCTTTTAGATATATCGCCATAAAGGTGGACTAGAATGTGTTTGTACGATATGGGTATCAAATTATAGGTATTAATGAGGCTTTTAAAAGAGAGTGGTGGTAGGTGTATATGTGAAGGCGTTTTCCATGGGTGACTCTAGAATGTGTTTGTACGATATGGGTATCAAATTAAAGGTATTAATGAGGGTTTTAAATGGGAGTGGTGGTAGTTGTATAGGTGGTTGCCTTTTCCAGATATCGCCATACAGGTGGACCAGGGGTGACTTTAGAATATGTTTGTACGATATGGGTATCAAATGAAAGGTGTTAATGAGTATTTTAAAAGGGCGTGGGGCTTAGTTCTACAGGTGGTCGCCTTTTCGATATATCGCCATAAAGGTGCACTAGAATGTGTTTGTACGATATGGGTATCAAATTAAAGGTATTAATGAGGCTTTTAAAAGAGAGTGGTGGTAGGTGTATATGTGAAGGCGTTTTCCATGGGTGACTCTAGAATGTGTTTGTACGATATGGGTATCAAATTAAAGGTATTAATGAGGGTTTTAAAAGGGAGTGGTGGTAGTTGTATAGGTGGTCGCCTTTTCGAGATATCACCATAAAGGTGGACCAGGGGTGACTGTAGACTTTGTTTGTACGATATGGGTATCAAGTGAAAGGTGTTAATGAGTCTTTTTAAAAGGAAGTGGGCCTTGGTTCTATAGGTGGTCGCCTTTTCGATATATCGCCATAAAGGTGGACCAGGGGTGACTCTAGAATGTGTTTGTACGATATGGGTATCAAATTAAAGGTATTAATGAGGCTTTTAAAAGGGAGTGGTGATAGTTGTATATGTGAAGGCGTTTTACAGATATTGACCAAAATGTGGACGAGGGTGACCCAGAACATCATCTGTTGTATACCGCTAATTTATTTATATATATAATACCACGAACAGTATTCCTGCCAAGATTTCAAGGGTTTTTTATTTCGCCCTGCAGAACTTTTTCATTTCATTCTTCTTAATATGGTAGGTGTACACCCATTTTACAAAGTTTTTTTTCTAAAGTTATATTTTGCGTCAATAAACCAATCCAAATACCATGTTTCATCCATTTTTTCGTATTTGGTATAGAGTTATGGCATTTTTTTCGTTTTTGGTAATTTTCGATATCGAAGAAGTGGGCGTGGTCATAGTCGGATTTCGGCCATTTTTTATACCAATACAAAGTGAGTTCAGATAAGTACGTGAACTGAGTTTAGTAAAGATATATCGATTTTTGCTCAAGTTATCGTGTTAACGGCCGAGCGGAAGGGCAGACGGTCGACTGTGTATAAAAACTGGGCGTGGCTTCAACAGATTTCGCCCTTTTTCACAGGAATAAGTTATTGTCTCCCAGAAACTAATGCCCTACCAAATTTCACAAGGATTGGTAAATTTTTGTTCGACTTATGGCATTAAAGGTATCCTAAACAAATTAAATGAAAAAGGGCGGAACCACGCCTATTTTGAAATTTTCTTTAATTTTTGCATTTTGTTGCACCATATCATTACTGGAGTTGAATGTTGACATAATTTACTTATATACTGTAAAGATATTAAATTTTTTGTTGAAATTTGACTTAAAAAAATTTTTTTTTTAAGTGGGCGTGGTCGTTCTCCGATTTTGATAATTTTTATTAAGCCTACATATAGTAATAGGAGTAACGTTCCTGCCAAATTTCATAATGATATCTTCTACGACTGCCAAATTACAGCTTGCAAAATTTTAAATTACCTTCTTTTAAAAGTGGGCGGTGCCACGCCCATTGTCCGAAATTTTACTGATTTTCTATTCTGCGTCATAAGTTCAACTCACCTACCAAGTTTCATCGCTCAGGAACCTACATACCAAATTTCATCAAGATACCTCAAAATTTACTCAAGTTATCGTGTTAACGGACGGACGGACGGACGGACATGGCTCAATCAAATTTTTTTTCGATCCTGATGATTTTGATATATGGAAGTCTATATCTATCTCGATTCCTTTATACCTGTACAACCAACCGTTATCCAATCAAAGTTAATATACTCTGTGAGCTCTGCTCAAATGAGTATAAACAAGTAAGGAAGGTTAAGTTCGGGTGTAACCGAACATTACATACTCAGTTGAGAGCTATGGTAACAGCATAACGGAAAATAACCATGTAAGAAAATGAACCGAGGGTAATCCTGGAATGTGTTTGTATGACATGAGTATCAAATGAAATGTATTAAAGAGTATTTTATGATGGAGTGGGCCACAGTTCTATAATTGAACGCCATTTAGGGATATCGCCATAAAGGTGGATCAGGGTTGACTCTAGAATTTGTTTGTACGATATGGGTATCAAATGAAAAGTGTTAATGAGTATTTTAAAAGGGAGTGATCTCTAGTTCCAGAGGTGGACGCCGTTTCGAGATATCGCCATAAAGGTGGACCAAGGGTGACCCTAGAATATGTTTGTACGATATGGGTATCAAATGAAAGGGGTTAATGAACATTTTAAAAGGGAGTGGGCCTTAGTTCTATAGGTGGACGCCTTTTCGAGATATCGCCATAAAGGTGGACCAGGGGTGACTCTAGAATGCGTTTGTACAATATGGGTATCAAACGAAAGGTGTTAATGAGTATTTTAAAAGGACGTCGGTCTTAGTTCTACAAGTGGACGCCTTTTCGAGATATCGCCATAAAGGTGGACCAGGGGTGACTCTAGAATGTGTTTGTACGATAAGGGTATCAAATTAAAGGTATTAATGAGGGTTTTAAAAGGGAGTGGTAGTAGTTGCATTGGTGGTCGCCTTTTCGAGATATCGGCATAAAGGTGAACCTGGGGTGACTCTAGAATTCGTTTGTACAATATGGGTATTAAACGAAAGGTGCTAATGAGTATTTTAAAAGGACGTGGGGCTTAGTTCTATAGGTGGACGCTTTTTCGAGATATCGCCATAAAGGTGGACCAGGGTTGACTCTAGAATGTGTTTATACGATATGGTTATCAAATTAAAGGTATTAATGAGGGTTTTAAAAGGGAGTGGTGGTAGTTGTATAGGTGGTCGCCTTTTCGAGATATCGGCATAAAGGTGGACCAGGGGTGACTCTAGAATGCGTTTGTACAATATGGGTATCAAACGAAAGGTGTTAATGAGTATTTTAAAAGGGAGTGGGCCTTAGTTCTATAGGTGGACGCCTTTTCGAGATATCGCCATAAAGGTGGACCAGGGTTGACTCTAAAATGTTTTTATACGATATGGGTATCAAATTAAAGGTATTAATGAGGGTTTTAAAAGGGAGTGGTATTAGTAGTATAGGTGGTCGCCTTTTCGAGATATCGGCATAAAGGTGGACCAGGGGTGACTCTAGAATGCGTTTGTACAATATGGGTATCAAACGAAAGGTGTTAATGAGTATTTTAAAAGGGAGTGGGCCTTAGTTCTATAGGTGGACGCTTTTTCGAGATATCGCCATAAAGGTGGACCAGGGTTGACTCTAGAATGTGTTTATACGATATGGGTATCAAACTAAAGGTATTAATGAGGGTTTTAAAAGGGCGTGGTGGTAGTTGTATAGGTGGTCGTCTTTTGGAGATATCGGCATAAAGGTGGACCAGGGGTGACTCTAGAATACGTTTGTACAATATGGGTTTCAAACGAAAGGTGTTAATGAGTATTTTAAAAGGGAATGGGCCTTAGTTCTTTTCGAGGTATCGCCATAAAGGTGGACCAGGGGTGACTCTAGAATGTGTTTGTACAATATGGGTATCAAACGAAAGGTATTAATGAGGGTTTTAAAAGGGAGTAGTGGTAGTTATATAGGTGGTCGCCTTTTCGAGATATCGGCATAAAGGTGGACCAGGGGCGACTCTAGAATGTGTTTGTACGATAAGGGTATCAAATTAAAGGTATTAATGAGGGTTTTAAAAGGGAGTGGTGGTAGTAGTATAGGTGGTCGCCTTTTCGAGATATCGGCATAAAGGTGGACCAGGGGTGACTCTAGAATGCGTTTGTACAATATGGGTATCAAACGAAAGGTGTTAATGAGTATTTTAAAAAGGAGTGGACCTTAGTTCTATAGGTGGTCGTCTTTTCGAGATATCGCCATAAAGGTGCACCAGGGGTGACTCTAGAATATGTTTGTACGATATGGGTATCAAATGAAAGGTGTTAATGAGTATTTTAAAAGGGCGTGGGGCCTAGTTCTATAGGTGGACGCCTTTTCGATATATCGCCATAAAGGTGGACTAGAATGTGTTTGTACGATATGGGTCTCAAATTAAAGGTATTAATGAGGCTTTTAAAAGAGAGCGGTGGTAGGTGTATATGTGAAGGCGTTTTCCATGGGTGACTCTAGAATGTGTTTGTACGATATGGGTATCAAATTAAAGGTATTAATGAGGGTTTTAAAAGGGAGTGGTGGTAGTTGTATAGGTGGTTGCCTTTTCGAGATACCGGCATAAAGGTAGACCAGGGGTGACTCTAGAATGCGTTTGTACAATATGGGTATCAAACGAAAGGTGTTATTGAGTATTTTAAAAGGAAGTGGGTCTTAGTTCTATAGGTGGACGCCTTTTCGAGACATCGCCATAAAGGTGGACCATGGGTAACTCTAGAATGTGTTTGTACGATATGGGTATCAAATTAAAGGTGTTAATGAGTATTTTAAAAGGGCGTGGGGCTTAGTTCTATAGGTGGACGCCTTTTAGATATATCGCCATAAAGGTGGACTAGAATGTGTTTGTACGATATGGGTATCAAATTATAGGTATTAATGAGGCTTTTAAAAGAGAGTGGTGGTAGGTGTATATGTGAAGGCGTTTTCCATGGGTGACTCTAGAATGTGTTTGTACGATATGGGTATCAAATTAAAGGTATTAATGAGGGTTTTAAATGGGAGTGGTGGTAGTTGTATAGGTGGTTGCCTTTTCCAGATATCGCCATAAAGGTGGACCAGGGGTGACTCTAGAATATGTTTGTACGATATGGGTATCAAATGAAAGGTGTTAATGAGTATTTTAAAAGGGCGTGGGGCTTAGTTCTACAGGTGGACGCCTTTTCGATATATCGCCATAAAGGTGCACTAGAATGTGTTTGTACGATATGGGTATCAAATTAAAGGTATTAATGAGGCTTTTAAAAGAGAGTGGTGATAGGTGTATATGTGAAGGCGTTTTCCATGGGTGACTCTAGAATGTGTTTGTACGATATGGGTATCAAATTAAAGGTATTAATGAGGGTTTTAAAAGGGAGTGGTGGTAGTTGTATAGGTGGTCGCCTTTTCGAGATATCGGCATAAAGGTGAACCAGGGGTGACTCTAGAATGCGTTTGTACAATATGGGTATCAAACGAAAGGTGTTAATGAGTATTTTAAAAGGGAGTGGGCCTTAGTTCTATAGGTGGACGCCTTTTCGAGATATCGCCATAAAGGTGGACCAGGGTTGACTCTAGAATGTGTTTATACGATATGGTTATCAAATTAAAGGTATTAATGAGGGTTTTAAAAGGGAGTGGTGGTAGTTGTATAGGTGGTCGCCTTTTCGAGATATCGGCATAAAGGTGGACCAGGGGTGACTCTAGAATGCGTTTGTACAATATGGGTATCAAACGAAAGGTGTTAATGAGTATTTTAAAAGGGAGTGGGCCTTAGTTCTATAGGTGGACGCCTTTTCGAGATATCGCCATAAAGGTGGACCAGGGTTGACTCTAAAATGTTTTTATACGATATGGGTATCAAATTAAAGGTATTAATGAGGGTTTTAAAAGGGAGTGGTGGTAGTAGTATAGGTGGTCGCCTTTTCGAGATATCGGCATAAAGGTGGACCAGGGGTGACTCTAGAATGCGTTTGTACAATATGGGTATCAAACGAAAGGTGTTAATGAGTATTTTAAAAGGGAGTGGGCCTTAGTTCTATAGGTGGACGCTTTTTCGAGATATCGCCATAAAGGTGGACCAGGGTTGACTCTAGAATGTGTTTATACGATATGGGTATCAAACTAAAGGTATTAATGAGAGTTTTAAAAGGGCGTGGTGGTAGTTGTATAGGTGGTCGTCTTTTGGAGATATCGGCATAAAGGTGGACCAGGGGTGACTCTAGAATACGTTTGTACAATATGGGTTTCAAACGAAAGGTGTTAATGAGTATTTTAAAAGGGAATGGGCCTTAGTTCTTTTCGAGGTATCGCCATAAAGGTGGACCAGGGGTGACTCTAGAATGTGTTTGTACAATATGGGTATCAAACGAAAGGTATTAATGAGGGTTTTAAAAGGGAGTAGTGGTAGTTATATAGGTGGTCGCCTTTTCGAGATATCGGCATAAAGGTGGACCAGGGGCGACTCTAGAATGTGTTTGTACGAGAAGGGTATCAAATTAAAGGTATTAATGAGGGTTTTAAAAGGGAGTGGTGGTAGTAGTATAGGTGGTCGCCTTTTCGAGATATCGGCATAAAGGTGGACCAGGGGTGACTCTAGAATGCGTTTGTACAATATGGGTATCAAACGAAAGGTGTTAATGAGTATTTTAAAAAGGAGTGGACCTTAGTTCTATAGGTGGTCGTCTTTTCGAGATATCGCCATAAAGGTGCACCAGGGGTGACTCTAGAATATGTTTGTACGATATGGGTATCAAATGAAAGGTGTTAATGAGTATTTTAAAAGGGCGTGGGGCCTAGTTCTATAGGTGGACGCCTTTTCGATATATCGCCATAAAGGTGGACTAGAATGTGTTTGTACGATATGGGTCTCAAATTAAAGGTATTAATGAGGCTTTTAAAAGAGAGCGGTGGTAGGTGTATATGTGAAGGCGTTTTCCATGGGTGACTCTAGAATGTGTTTGTACGATATGGGTATCAAATTAAAGGTATTAATGAGGGTTTTAAAAGGGAGTGGTGGTAGTTGTATAGGTGGTTGCCTTTTCGAGATACCGGCATAAAGGTAGACCAGGGGTGACTCTAGAATGCGTTTGTACAATATGGGTATCAAACGAAAGGTGTTATTGAGTATTTTAAAAGGAAGTGGGTCTTAGTTCTATAGGTGGACGCCTTTTCGAGACATCGCCATAAAGGTGGACCATGGGTAACTCTAGAATGTGTTTGTACGATATGGGTATCAAATTAAAGGTGTTAATGAGTATTTTAAAAGGGCGTGGGGCTTAGTTCTATAGGTGGACGCCTTTTAGATATATCGCCATAAAGGTGGACTAGAATGTGTTTGTACGATATGGGTATCAAATTATAGGTATTAATGAGGCTTTTAAAAGAGAGTGGTGGTAGGTGTATATGTGAAGGCGTTTTCCATGGGTGACTCTAGAATGTGTTTGTACGATATGGGTATCAAATTAAAGGTATTAATGAGGGTTTTAAATGGGAGTGGTGGTAGTTGTATAGGTGGTTGCCTTTTCCAGATATCGACATAAAGGTGGACCAGGGGTGACTCTAGAATATGTTTGTACGATATGGGTATCAAATGAAAGGTGTTAATGAGTATTTTAAAAGGGCGTGGGGCTTAGTTCTACAGGTGGACGCCTTTTCGATATATCGCCATGAAGGTGCACTAGAATGTGTTTGTACGATATGGCTATCAAATTAAAGGTATTAATGAGGCTTTTAAAAGAGAGTGGTGGTAGGTGTATATGTGAAGGCGTTTTCCATGGGTGACTCTAGAATGTGTTTGTACGATATGGGTATCAAATTAAAGGTATTAATGAGGGTTTTAAAAGGGAGTGGTGGTAGTTGTATAGGTGGTCGCCTTTTCGAGATATCGGCATAAAGGTGAACCAGGGGTGACTCTAGAATGCGTTTGTACAATATGGGTATCAAACGAAAGGTGTTAATGAGTATTTTAAAAGGGAGTGGGCCTTAGTTCTATAGGTGGACGCCTTTTCGAGATATCGCCATAAAGGTGGACCAGGGTTGACTCTAAAATGTTTTTATACGATATGGGTATCAAATTAAAGGTATTAATGAGGGTTTTAAAAGGGAGTGGTGGTAGTTGTATAGGTGGTCGCCTTTTCGAGATATCGGCATAAAGGTGGACCAGGGGTGACTCTAGAATGCGTTTGTACAATATGGGTATCAAACGAAAGGTGTTAATGAGTATTTTAAAAGGGAGTGGGCCTTAGTTCTATAGGTGGACGCCTTTTCGAGATATCGCCATAAAGGTGGACCAGGGTTGACTCTAAAATGTTTTTATACGATATGGGTATCAAATTAAAGGTATTAATGAGGGTTTTAAAAGGGAGTGGTGGTAGTAGTATAGGTGGTCGCCTTTTCGATATATCGGCATAAAGGTGGACCAGGGGTGACTCTAGAATGCGTTTGTACAATATGGGTATCAAACGAAAGGTGTTAATGAGTATTTTAAAAGGGAGTGGCCTTAGTTCTATAGGTGGACGCTTTTTCGAGATATCGCCATAAAGGTGGACCAGGGTTGACTCTAGAATGTGTTTATACGATATGGGTATCAAATTAAAGGTATTAATGAGCGTTTTAAAAGGGCGTGGTGGTAGTTGTATAGGTGGTCGTCTTTTGGAGATATCGGCATAAAGGTGGACCAGGGGTGACTCTAGAATACGTTTGTACAATATGGGTATCAAACGAAAGGTGTTAATGAGTATTTTAAAAGGGAGTGGGCCTTAGTTCTTTTCGAGGTATCGCCATAAAGGTGGACCAGGGGTGACTCTAGAATGTGTTTGTACAATATGGGTATCAAACGAAAGGTATTAATGAGGGTTTTAAAAGGGAGTAGTGGTAGTTATATAGGTGGTCGCCTTTTCGAGATATCGGCATAAAGGTGGACCAGGGGCGACTCTAGAATGTGTTTGTACGATAAGGGTATCAAATTAAAGGTATTAATGAGGGTTTTAAAAGGGAGTGGTGGTAGTAGTATAGGTGGTCGCCTTTTCGAGATATCGGCATAAAGGTGGACCAGGGGTGACTCTAGAATGCGTTTGTACAATATGGGTATCAAACGAAAGGTGTTAATGAGTATTTTAAAAGGGAGTGGGCCTTAGTTCTATAGGTGGACGCCTTTTCGAGATATCGCCATAAAGGTGGACCAGGGTTGACTCTATAATGTGTTTATACGATATGGTTATCAAATTAAAGGTATTAATGAGGGTTTTAAAAGGGAGTGGTGGTAGTTGTATAGGTGGTCGCCTTTTCGAGATATCGGCATAAAGGTGGACCAGGGGTGACTCTAGAATGCGTTTGTACAATATGGGTATCAAACGAAAGGTGTTAATGAGTATTTTAAAAGGGAGTGGGCCTTAGTTCTATAGGTGGACGCCTTTTCGAGATATCGCCATAAAGGTGGACCAGGGTTGACTCTAAAATGTTTTTATACGATATGGGTATCAAATTAAAGGTATTAATGAGGGTTTTAAAAGGGAGTGGTGGTAGTAGTATAGGTGGTCGCCTTTTCGAGATATCGGCATAAAGGTGGACCAGGGGTGACTCTAGAATGCGTTTGTACAATATGGGTATCAAACGAAAGGTGTTAATGAGTATTTTAAAAGGGAGTGGGCCTTAGTTCTATAGGTGGACGCTTTTTCGAGATATCGCCATAAAGGTGGACCAGGGTTGACTCTAGAATGTGTTTATACGATATGGGTATCAAACTAAAGGTATTAATGAGAGTTTTAAAAGGGCGTGGTGGTAGTTGTATAGGTGGTCGTCTTTTGGAGATATCGGCATAAAGGTGGACCAGGGGTGACTCTAGAATACGTTTGTACAATATGGGTTTCAAACGAAAGGTGTTAATGAGTATTTTAAAAGGGAATGGGCCTTAGTTCTTTTCGAGGTATCGCCATAAAGGTGGACCAGGGGTGACTCTAGAATGTGTTTGTACAATATGGGTATCAAACGAAAGGTATTAATGAGGGTTTTAAAAGGGAGTAGTGGTGGTTATATAGGTGGTCGCCTTTTCGAGATATCGGCATAAAGGTGGACCAGGGGCGACTCTAGAATGTGTTTGTACGATAAGGGTATCAAATTAAAGGTATTAATGAGGGTTTTAAAAGGGAGTGGTGGTAGTAGTATAGGTGGTCGCCTTTTCGAGATATCGGCATAAAGGTGGACCAGGGGTGACTCTAGAATGCGTTTGTACAATATGGGTATCAAACGAAAGGTGTTAATGAGTATTTTAAAAAGGAGTGGACCTTAGTTCTATAGGTGGTCGTCTTTTCGAGATATCGCCATAAAGGTGCACCAGGGGTGACTCTAGAATATGTTTGTACGATATGGGTATCAAATGAAAGGTGTTAATGAGTATTTTAAAAGGGCGTGGGGCCTAGTTCTATAGGTGGACGCCTTTTCGATATATCGCCATAAAGGTGGACTAGAATGTGTTTGTACGATATGGGTCTCAAATTAAAGGTATTAATGAGGCTTTTAAAAGAGAGCGGTGGTAGGTGTATATGTGAAGGCGTTTTCCATGGGTGACTCTAGAATGTGTTTGTACGATACGGGTATCAAATTAAAGGTATTAATGAGGGTTTTAAAAGGGAGTGGTGGTAGTTGTATAGGTGGTTGCCTTTTCGAGATACCGGCATAAAGGTAGACCAGGGGTGACTCTAGAATGCGTTTGTACAATATGGGTATCAAACGAAAGGTGTTATTGAGTATTTTAAAAGGAAGTGGGTCTTAGTTCTATAGGTGGACGCCTTTTCGAGACATCGCCATAAAGGTGGACCATGGGTAACTCTAGAATGTGTTTGTACGATATGGGTATCAAATTAAAGGTGTTAATGAGTATTTTAAAAGGGCGTGGGGCTTAGTTCTATAGGTGGACGCCTTTTAGATATATCGCCATAAAGGTGGACTAGAATGTGTTTGTACGATATGGGTATCAAATTATAGGTATTAATGAGGCTTTTAAAAGAGAGTGGTGGTAGGTGTATATGTGAAGGCGTTTTCCATGGGTGACTCTAGAATGTGTTTGTACGATATGGGTATCAAATTAAAGGTATTAATGAGGGTTTTAAATGGGAGTGGTGGTAGTTGTATAGGTGGTTGCCTTTTCCAGATATCGACATAAAGGTGGACCAGGGGTGACTCTAGAATATGTTTGTACGATATGGGTATCAAATGAAAGGTGTTAATGAGTATTTTAAAAGGGCGTGGGGCTTAGTTCTACAGGTGGACGCCTTTTCGATATATCGCCATGAAGGTGCACTAGAATGTGTTTGTACGATATGGGTATCAAATTAAAGGTATTAATGAGGCTTTTAAAAGAGAGTGGTGGTAGGTGTATATGTGAAGGCGTTTTCCATGGGTGACTCTAGAATGTGTTTGTACGATATGGGTATCAAATTAAAGGTATTAATGAGGGTTTTAAAAGGGAGTGGTGGTAGTTGTATAGGTGGTCGCCTTTTCGAGATATCGGCATAAAGGTGAACCAGGGGTGACTCTAGAATGCGTTTGTACAATATGGGTATCAAACGAAAGGTGTTAATGAGTATTTTAAAAGGGAGTGGGCCTTAGTTCTATAGGTGGACGCCTTTTCGAGATATCGCCATAAAGGTGGACCAGGGTTGACTCTAAAATGTTTTTATACGATATGGGTATCAAATTAAAGGTATTAATGAGGGTTTTAAAAGGGAGTGGTGGTAGTTGTATAGGTGGTCGCCTTTTCGAGATATCGGCATAAAGGTGGACCAGGGGTGACTCTAGAATGCGTTTGTACAATATGGGTATCAAACGAAAGGTGTTAATGAGTATTTTAAAAGGAAGTGGGCCTTAGTTCTATAGGTGGACGCCTTTTCGAGATATCGCCATAAAGGTGGACCAGGGTTGACTCTAAAATGTTTTTATACGATATGGGTATCAAATTAAAGGTATTAATGAGGGTTTTAAAAGGGAGTGGTGGTAGTAGTATAGGTGGTCGCCTTTTCGATATATCGGCATAAAGGTGGACCAGGGGTGACTCTAGAATGCGTTTGTACAATATGGGTATCAAACGAAAGGTGTTAATGAGTATTTTAAAAGGGAGTGGCCTTAGTTCTATAGGTGGACGCTTTTTCGAGATATCGCCATAAAGGTGGACCAGGGTTGACTCTAGAATGTGTTTATACGATATGGGTATCAAATTAAAGGTATTAATGAGCGTTTTAAAAGGGCGTGGTGGTAGTTGTATAGGTGGTCGTCTTTTGGAGATATCGGCATAAAGGTGGACCAGGGGTGACTCTAGAATACGTTTGTACAATATGGGTATCAAACGAAAGGTGTTAATGAGTATTTTAAAAGGGAGTGGGCCTTAGTTCTTTTCGAGGTATCGCCATAAAGGTGGACCAGGGGTGACTCTAGAATGTGTTTGTACAATATGGGTATCAAACGAAAGGTATTAATGAGGGTTTTAAAAGGGAGTAGTGGTAGTTATATAGGTGGTCGCCTTTTCGAGATATCGGCATAAAGGTGGACCAGGGGCGACTCTAGAATGTGTTTGTACGATAAGGGTATCAAATTAAAGGTATTAATGAGGGTTTTAAAAGGGAGTGGTGGTAGTAGTATAGGTGGTCGCCTTTTCGAGATATCGGCATAAAGGTGGACCAGGGGTGACTCTAGAATGCGTTTGTACAATATGGGTATCAAACGAAAGGTGTTAATGAGTATTTTAAAAGGGAGTGTACCTTAGTTCTATAGGTGGTCGCCTTTTCGAGATATCGCCATAAAGGTGGACCAGGGGTGACTCTAGAATATGTTTGTACGATATGGGTATCAAATGAAAGGTGTTAATGAGTATTTTAAAAGGGCGTGGGGCTTAGTTCTATAGGTGGACGCCTTTTCGTTATATCGCCATAAAGGTGGACTAGAATGTCGTTGTACGATATGGGTCTCAAATTAAAGGTATTAATGAGGCTTTTAAAAGAGAGCGGTGGTAGGTGTATATGTGAAGGCGTTTTCCATGGGTGACTCTAGAATGTGTTTGTACGATAAGGGTATCAAATTAAAGGTATTAATGAGGGTTCTAAAAGGGAGTGGTGGTAGTTGTATAGGTGGTTGCCTTTTCGAGATACCGGCATAAAGGTAGACCAGGGGTGACTCTAGAATGCGTTTGTACAATATGGGTATCAAACGAAAGGTGTTATTGAGTATTTTAAAAGGAAGTGGGTCTTAGTTCTATAGGTGGACGCCTTTTCGAGACATCGCCATAAAGGTGGACCATGGGTGACTCTAGAATGTGTTTGTACGATATGGGTATCAAATTAAAGGTGTTAATGAGTATTTTAAAAGGGCGTGGGGCTTAGTTCTATAGGTGGACGCCTTTTAGATATATCGCCATAAAGGTGGAGTAGAATGTGTTTGTACGATATGGGTATCAAATTAAAGGTATTAATGAGGCTTTTAAAAGAGAGTGGTGGTAGGTGTATATGTGAAGGCGTTTTCCATGGGTGACTCTAGAATGTGTTTGTACGATATGGGTATCAAATTAAAGGTATTAATGAGGGTTTTAAATGGGAGTGGTGGTAGTTGTATAGGTGGTTGCCTTTTCCAGATATCGCCATAAAGGTGGACCAGGGGTGACTCTAGAATATGTTTGTACGATATGGGTATCAAATGAAAGGTGTTAATGAGTATTTTAAAAGGGCGTGGGGCTTAGTTCTACAGGTGGACGCCTTTTCGATATATCGCCATAAAGGTGCACTAGAATGTGTTTGTACGATATGGGTATCAAATTAAAGGTATTAATGAGGCTTTTAAAAGAGAGTGGTGGTAGGTGTATATGTGAAGGCGTTTTCCATGGGTGACTCTAGAATGTGTTTGTACGATATGGGTATCAAATTAAAGGTATTAATGAGGGTTTTAAAAGGGAGTGGTGGTAGTTGTATAGGTGGTCGCCTTTTCGAGATATCGGCATAAAGGTGAACCAGGGGTGACTCTAGAATGCGTTTGTACAATATGGGTATCAAACGAAAGGTGTTAATGAGTATTTTAAAAGGGAGTGGGCCTTAGTTCTATAGGTGGACGCCTTTTCGAGATATCGCCATAAAGGTGGACCAGGGTTGACTCTAAAATGTTTTTATACGATATGGGTATCAAATTAAAGGTATTAATGAGGGTTTTAAAAGGGAGTGGTGGTAGTTGTATAGGTGGTCGCCTTTTCGAGATATCGGCATAAAGGTGGACCAGGGGTGACTCTAAAATGTTTTTATACGATATGGGTATCAAATTAAAGGTATTAATGAGGGTTTTAAAAGGGAGTGGTGGTAGTTGTATAGGTGGTCGCCTTTTCGAGATATCGGCATAAAGGTGGACCAGGGGTGACTCTAGAATGCGTTTGTACAATATGGGTATCAAACGAAAGGTGTTAATGAGTATTTTAAAAGGGAGTGGGCCTTAGTTCTATAGGTGGACGCCTTTTCGAGATATCGCCATAAAGGTGGACCAGGGTTGACTCTAAAATGTTTTTATACGATATGGGTATCAAATTAAAGGTATTAATGAGGGTTTTAAAAGGGAGTGGTGGTAGTAGTATAGGTGGTCGCCTTTTCGAGATATCGGCATAAAGGTGGACCAGGGGTGACTCTAGAATGCGTTTGTACAATATGGGTATCAAACGAAAGGTGTTAATGAGTATTTTAAAAGGGAGTGGCCTTAGTTCTATAGGTGGACGCTTTTTCGAGATATCGCCATAAAGGTGGACCAGGGTTGACTCTAGAATATGTTTATACGATATGGGTATCAAATTAAAGGTATTAATGAGCGTTTTAAAAGGGCGTGGTGGTAGTTGTATAGGTGGTCGTCTTTTGGAGATATCGGCATAAAGGTGGACCAGGGGTGACTCTAGAATACGTTTGTACAATATGGGTATCAAACGAAAGGTGTTAATGAGTATTTTAAAAGGGAGTGGGCCTTAGTTCTTTTCGAGGTATCGCCATAAAGGTGGACCAGGGGTGACTCTAGAATGTGTTTGTACAATATGGGTATCAAACGAAAGGTATTAATGAGGGTTTTAAAAGGGAGTAGTGGTAGTTATATAGGTGGTCGCCTTTTCGAGATATCGGCATAAAGGTGGACCAGGGGCGACTCTAGAATGTGTTTGTACGATAAGGGTATCAAATTAAAGGTATTAATGAGGGTTTTAAAAGGGAGTGGTGGTAGTAGTATAGGTGGTCGCCTTTTCGAGATATCGGCATAAAGGTGGACCAGGGGTGACTCTAGAATGCGTTTGTACAATATGGGTATCAAACGAAAGGTGTTAATGAGTATTTTAAAAGGGAGTGGACCTTAGTTCTATAGGTGGTCGCCTTTTCGAGATATCGCCATAAAGGTGGACCAGGGGTGACTCTAGAATATGTTTGTACGATATGGGTATCAAATGAAAGGTGTTAATGAGTATTTTAAAAGGGCGTGGGGCTTAGTTCTATAGGTGGACGCCTTTTCGATATATCGCCATAAAGGTGGACTAGAATGTCGTTGTACGATATGGGTCTCAAATTAAAGGTATTAATGAGGCTTTTAAAAGAGAGCGGTGGTAGGTGTATATGTGAAGGCGTTTTCCATGGGTGACTCTAGAATGTGTTTGTACGATAAGGGTATCAAATTAAAGGTATTAATGAGGGTTCTAAAAGGGAGTGGTGGTAGTTGTATAGGTGGTTGCCTTTTCGAGATACCGGCATAAAGGTAGACCAGGGGTGACTCTAGAATGCGTTTGTACAATATGGGTATCAAACGAAAGGTGTTATTGAGTATTTTAAAAGGAAGTGGGTCTTAGTTCTATAGGTGGACGCCTTTTCGAGACATCGCCATAAAGGTGGACCATGGGTGACTCTAGAATGTGTTTGTACGATATGGGTATCAAATTAAAGGTGTTAATGAGTATTTTAAAAGGGCGTGGGGCTTAGTTCTATAGGTGGACGCCTTTTAGATATATCGCCATAAAGGTGGAGTAGAATGTGTTTGTACGATATGGGTATCAAATTAAAGGTATTAATGAGGCTTTTAAAAGAGAGTGGTGGTAGGTGTATATGTGAAGGCGTTTTCCATGGGTGACTCTAGAATGTGTTTGTACGATATGGGTATCAAATTAAAGGTATTAATGAGGGTTTTAAATGGGAGTGGTGGTAGTTGTATAGGTGGTTGCCTTTTCCAGATATCGCCATAAAGGTGGACCAGGGGTGACTCTAGAATATGTTTGTACGATATGGGTATCAAATGAAAGGTGTTAATGAGTATTTTAAAAGGGCGTGGGGCTTAGTTCTACAGGTGGACGCCTTTTCGATATATCGCCATAAAGGTGCACTAGAATGTGTTTGTACGATATGGGTATCAAATTAAAGGTATTAATGAGGCTTTTAAAAGAGAGTGGTGGTAGGTGTATATGTGAAGGCGTTTTCCATGGGTGACTCTAGAATGTGTTTGTACGATATGGGTATCAAATTAAAGGTATTAATGAGGGTTTTAAAAGGGAGTGGTGGTAGTTGTATAGGTGGTCGCCTTTTCGAGATATCACCATAAAGGTGGACCAGGGGTGACTGTAGACTTTGTTTGTACGATATGGGTATCAAGTGAAAGGTGTTAATGAGTCTTTTTAAAAGGAAGTGGGCCTTAGTTCTATAGGTGGTCGCCTTTTCGATATATCGCCATAAAGGTGGACTAGAATGTGTTTGTACGATATGGGTATCAAATTAAAGGTATTAATGAGGCTTTTAAAAGGGAGTGGTGATAGTTGTATATGTGAAGGCGTTTTACAGATATTGACCAAATTGTGGACGAGGGTGACCCAGAACATCATCTGTTGTATACCGCTAATTTATTTATATATATAATACCACGAACAGTATCCCTGCCAAGATTTCAAGGGTTTTTTATTTCGCCCTGCAGAACTTTTTCATTTCATTCTTCTTAATATGGTAGGTGTACACCCATTTTACAAAGTTTTTTTTCTAAAGTTATATTTTGCGTCAATAAACCAATCCAAATACCATGTTTCATCCATTTTTTCGTATTTGGTATAGAGTTATGGCATTTTTTTCGTTTTTGGTAATTTTCGATATCGAAGAAGTGGGCGTGGTCATAGTCGGATTTCGGCCATTTTTTATACCAATACAAAGTGAGTTCAGATAAGTACGTGAACTGAGTTTAGTAAAGATATATCGATTTTTGCTCAAGTTATCGTGTTAACGGCCGAGCGGAAGGACAGACGGTCGACTGTGTATAAAAACTGGGCGTGGCTTCAACAGATTTCGCCCTTTTTCACAGGAATAAGTTATTGTCTCCCAGAAACTAATGCCCTACCAAATTTCACAAGGATTGGTAAATTTTTGTTCGACTTATGGCATTAAAGGTATCCTAAACAAATTAAATGAAAAAGGGCGGAACCACGCCTATTTTGAAATTTTCTTTAATTTTTGCATTTTGTTGCACCATGTCATTACTGGAGTTGAATGTTGACATAATTTACTTATATACTGTAAAGATATTAAATTTTTTGTTGAAATTTGACTTAAAAAAAATTTTTTTTAAGTGGGCGTGGTCGTTCTCCGATTTTGATAATTTTTTTAAGCCTACATATAGTAATAGGAGTAACGTTCCTGCCAAATTTCATAATGATATCTTCTACGACTGCCAAATTACAGCTTGCAAAATTTTAAATTACCTTCTTTTAAAAGTGGGCGGTGCCACGCCCATTGTCCGAAATTTTACTGATTTTCTATTCTGCGTCATAAGTTCAACTCACCTACCAAGTTTCATCGCTCAGGAACCTACATACCAAATTTCATCAAGATACCTCAAAATTTACTCAAGTTATCGTGTTAACGGACGGACGGACGGACGGACATGGCTCAATCAAATTTTTTTTCGATCCTGATGATTTTGATATATGGAAGTCTATATCTATCTCGATTCCTTTATACCTGTACAACCAACCGTTGTCCAATCAAAGTTAATATACTCTGTGAGCTCTGCTCAACTGAGTATAAACAAGTAAGGAAGGTTAAGTTCGGGTGTAACCGAACATTACATACTCAGTTGAGAGCTATGGTAACAACATAACGGAAAATAACCATGTAAGAAAATGAACCGAGGGTAATCCTGGAATGTGTTTGTATGACATGGGTATCAAATGAAATGTATTAAAGAGTATTTTATGATGGAGTGGGCCACAGTTCTATAATTGAACGCCATTTAGGGATATCGCCATAAAGGTGGATCAGGGTTGACTCTAGAATTTGTTTGTACGATATGGGTATCAAATGAAAAGTGTTAATGAGTATTTTAAAAGGGAGTGATCTCTAGTTCCAGAGGTGGACGCCGTTTCGAGATATCGCCATAAAGGTGGACCAAGGGTGACCCTAGAATATGTTTGTACGATATGGGTATCAAATTAAAGGTATTAATGAGGCTTTTAAAAGAGAGTGGTGGTAGGTGTATATGTGAAGGCGTTTTCCATGGGTGACTCTAGAATGTGTTTGTACGATATGGGTATCAAATTAAAGGTATTAATGAGGGTTTTAAAAGGGAGTGGTGGTAGTTGTATAGGTGGTCGCCTTTTCGAGATATCGGCATAAAGGTGAACCAGGGGTGACTCTAGAATGCGTTTGTACAATATGGGTATCAAACGAAAGGTGTTAATGAGTATTTTAAAAGGGAGTGGGCCTTAGTTCTATAGGTGGACGCCTTTTCGAGATATCGCCATAAAGGTGGACCAGGGGTGACTCTAGAATGCGTTTGTACAATATGGGTATCAAACGAAAAGTGTTAATGAGTATTTTAAAAGGACGTCGGTCTTAGTTCTACAGGTGGACGCCTTTTCGAGATATCGCCATAAAGGTGGACCAGGGGTGACTCTAGAATGTGTTTGTACGATAAGGGTATCAAATTAAAGGTATTAATGAGGGTTTTAAAAGGGAGTGGTAGTAGTTGTATAGGTGGTCGCCTTTTCGAGATATCGGCATAAAGGTGAACCAGGGGTGACTCTAGAATTCGTTTGTACAATATGGGTATTAAACGAAAGGTGCTAATGAGTATTTTAAAAGAACGTGGGGCTTAGTTCTATAGGTGGACGCCTTTTCGAGATATCGCCATAAAGGTGGACCAGGGTTGACTCTAGAATGTGTTTATACGATATGGTTATCAAATTAAAGGTATTAATGAGGGTTTTAAAAGGGAGTGGTGGTAGTTGTATTGGTGGTCGCCTTTTCGAGATATCGGCATAAAGGTGGATCAGGGGTGACTCTAGAATGCGTTTGTACAATATGGGTATCAAACGAAAGGTGTTAATGAGTATTTTAAAAGGGAGTGGGCCTTAGTTCTATAGGTGGACGCCTTTTCGAGATATCGCCATAAAGGTGGACCAGGGTTGACTCTAAAATGTTTTTATACGATATGGGTATCAAATTAAAGGTATTAGTGAGGGTTTTAAAAGGGAGTGGTGGTAGTAGTATAGGTGGTCGCCTTTTCGAGATATCGGCATAAAGGTGGACCAGGGGTGACTCTAGAATGCGTTTGTACAATATGGGTATCAAACGAAAGGTGTTAATGAGTATTTTAAAAGGGAGTGGGCCTTAGTTCTAAATGGTGGACGCTTTTTCGAGATATCGCCATAAAGGTGGACCAGGGTTGACTCTAGAATGTGTTTATACGATATGGGTATCAAATTAAAGGTATTAATGAGGGTTTTAAAAGGGCGTGGTGGTAGTTGTATAGGTGGTCGTCTTTTGGAGATATCGGCATAAAGGTGGACCAGGGGTGACTTTAGAATACGTTTGTACAATATGGGTATCAAACGAAAGGTGTTAATGAGTATTTTAAAAGGGAGTGGGCCTTAGTTCTTTTCGAGGTATCGCCATAAAGGTGGACCACGGGTGACTCTAGAATGTGTTTGTACAATATGGGTATCAAACGAAAGGTATTGATGAGGGTTTTAAAAGAGAGTAGTGGTAGTTATATAGGTGGTCGCCTTTTCGAGATATCGGCATAAAGGTGGACCAGGGGCGACTCTAGAATGTGTTTGTACGATATGGGTATCAAATTAAAGGTATTAATGAGGGTTTTAAAAGTGAGTAGTGGTAGTTATATAGGTGGTCGCCGTTTCGAGATATCGGCATAAAAGTGGACCAGGGGTGACTCTAGAATGCGTTTGTACAATATGGGTATCAAACGAAAGGTGTTATTGAGTATTTTAAAAGGGAGTGGGTCTCAGTTCTATAGGTGGACACCTTTTCGAGATATCGCCATAAAGGTGGACCATGGGTGACTCTAGAATGTGTTTGTACGATATGGGTATCAAATTAAAGGTATTAATGAGGGTTTTAAAAGGGAGTAGTGGTAGTTATATAGGTGGTCGCCTTTTCGAGATATCGGCATAAAAGTGGACCAGGGGTGACTCTAGAATGCGTTTGAACAATATGGGTATCAAACGAAAGGTGTTATTGAGTATTTTAAAAGAGAGTGGGTCTTAGTTCTATAGGTGGACGCCTTTTCGAGATATCGCCATAAAGGTGGACCATGGGTGACTTTAGAATGTGTTTGTACGATATGGATATCAAATGAAAGGTGTTAATGAGTATTTTAAAAGGGAGTGATCCTTAGTTCCATAGGTGGACGCCGTTTCGAGATATCGCCATAAAGGTGGACCAGGGGTTAAAGTGGACCAGGGATGACTCTAGAATGCGTTTTTACGATATGGGTATCAAACGAAAGGTGTTAATGAGTATTTCAAAAGGGAGTGAGGCTTAGTTCTATAGGTGGACGCCTTTTCGAGATATCGCCATAAAGGTGGACCAGGGGTGACTCTAGAATGTGTTTGTACGATATCGGTATCAAATTAAAGGTATTAATGAGGGTTTTAAAACTGAGCGGTTGTAGTTGTATGGGTGGTCGCTTTTTCGAGATATCGGCATAAAGGTGGACCAGGGGTAACTCTAGAATGCGTTTGTACAATATGGGTATCAAACGAAGGTGTTAATGAGTATTTTAAAAGGGAGTGATACTTACTTCCATAGGTGGTCGCCTTTTCGAAATATCGGCATAAAGGTGGACCAGGGGTGACTCTAGAATTTGTTTGTACGATATGGATATCAAATGAAAGGTGTTGATGAGTATTTTAAAAGGGAGTGATCCTTAGTTCCATAGGTGGACGCCGTTTCGAGATATCGCCATAAAGGTAGACCAGGGGTTAAAGGTGGACCAGGGGTGACTCTAGAATGCGTTTGTACAATATGGGTATCAAACGAAAGGGGTTAATAAGTATTTCAAAAGGGCGTGAGGCTTAGTTCTATAGGTGGACGTCTTTTCGAGATATCGCCATAAAGGTGGACCAGGGGTGACTCTAGAATGTGTTTGTACAATATCGGTATCAAATTAAAGGTATTAATGATGGTTTTAAAAGGGAGTGGTGGTAGTTGTATAGGTGGTCGCTTTTTCGAGATATCGCCATAAAGGTGGACCAGGGGTGACAGCAGACTTTGTTTGTACGATATGGGTATCAAATGAAAGGTGTTAATGAGTATTTTAAAAGGGCGTGGGGTTTAGTTCTATAGGTGGACGCCTTTTCGATATATCGCCATAAAGGTTTGTGTTTGTACGATATGGAGGGAGTGGACCTTAGCTCTATAGGTGGTCGCCTTTTCGAGATATCGCCATAAAGGTGGACCAGGGGTGACTCTAGAATATGTTTGTACGATATGGGTATCAAATGAAAGGTGTTAATGAGTATTTTAAAAGGGCGTGGGGTTTAGTTCTATAGGTGGACGCCTTTTCGATATATCGCCATAAAGGTGGACTAGAATGTGTTTGTACGATATGGGTATCAAATTAAGGGTATTAATGAGGCTTTTAAAAGAGAGTGGTGGTAATTGTATATGTGAAGGCGTTTTCCAAATATCGACCAAAATGTGCACCAGGGTGGCCCAGAATATCATCTGTTGGGTACCGCTAATTTATTTATATATATAATACCACGAACAGTATTCCTGCCAAGATTTCAAGGGTTTTTAATTTCGCCCTGCAGAACTTTTTCATTTCATTCTACTTAATATGGTAGGTGTCACACCCATTTTACAAAGTTTTTTCTAAAGTTATATTTTGCGTCAATAAACCAATCCAAATACCATGTTTCATCCCTTTTTTCGTATTTGGTATAGAATTATGGCATTTTTTTCGTTTTTGGTAATTTTCGATATCGAAAAAGTGGGCGTGGTCATAGTCGGATTTCGGCCATTTTTTATACCAATACATAGTGAGTTCAGATAAGTACGCGAACTGAGTTTAGTAAAGATATATTGATTTTTACTCAAGTTATCGTGTTAACGGCCGAGCGGAAGGACAGATGATCGACTGTGTATAAAAACTGGACGTGGCTTCAACCGATTTCGCCCTTTTTCACAGAAATAAGTTATTGTCCCAGAATCTAAGCCCCTACCAAATTTCACAAGGATTATTACATTTTTGTTCGACTTATGGCATTAAAAGTATCCTAGACAAATTAAATGAAAAAGGGCGGAGCCACGCCCATTTTGAAATTTTCTTTTACTTTTGCATTTTGTTGCACCATGTCATTACTGGAGTTGAATGTTGACATAATTTACTTATATACTGCAAAGATATTAAATTTTTTGTTAAAATTTGACTTAAAAAAAATTTTTTTTAAAAGTGGGCGTGATCGTTCTCCAATTTTGCTAATTTTTATTAAGCATATACATAGTAATAGGAGTAACGTTCCTGCCAAATTTCATCATGATATCTTCAACGACTGCCAAATTACAGCTTGCAAAATTTTAAATTCCCTTCTTTTAAAAGTGGGCGGCGTGCCACGCCCATTGCCCAAAAGTTTACTACTTTTCTATTCTGGGTCATCAGTTCAACTCACCTACCAAGTTTCATCGCTCTATCCGTCTTTGGTAATGAATTATCGCACTTTTTCGGTTTTTCGAAATTTTCGATATCGAAAAAGTGGGCGTGGTTATAGTCCGATATTGTTAATTTTAAAAATCGATCTGAGATGAGTGCTCAGGAACCTACATACCAAATTTCATCAAGATACCTCAAAACTTACTCAAGTTATCGTGTTAACGGACAGACGGACGTACGGACGGACATGGCTGAATCAAATTTTTTTTCGATACTGATGATTTTGATATATGGAAGTCTATATCTATCTCAATTCCTTTATACCTGTAAAACCAACCGTTATCCAATCAAAGTTAATATACTCTGTGAGCTCTGCTCAACTGAGTATAAAAATCATCCAAGTATGATTGTTTAGTGAATTTTATGTTAGTAACACTTTCCACCACATCCTCTAAAGCGAGTAACAAGAAATCAAAACTTAAGGGACAATTCGAATATGAATCTAAGTCACAAATCGGTTGAATATCGATATAGAAATTTGATTCAAAAAATTCCCCGAAAAGATTGGCGGCATCAGACGTCGATTCAGCCTTACTACCTTTATATTCTGACTTTTTAAATGGAGCGATGAGAAAGCATGGAAATCCAGCTAAAAAAATATCCGGAATATGATTTTATCTGACTTAAGACAACGATTCGAAGCACTCGTCTAATGAGAGACTCATACTACCACTCATAAAAAAAGGCCTAAAATGCTCATAAGCTTACTATTTTTATTAATGATTTGATAGGATCAATACTTCTACTAAATAAGTGTCGTATCTACTAGATAAGATTCGGAAAAACTGGACGCATTACCAGGAAACAAAGAGCGGCTTCCATCTAAATACGACCATGTAACAATTGTCATCAAGGCGACTATTCTAAGAACCTTAAGACAGAATATTATTAACATGACCTACACAACTATTTGGGGTTATATTTGACGCAGAAATAAAAGGTTTAGATGATCATTATAAAAAGCAAGCAGAAGACAGCCGCCCGCCACAGCAGCACCCCTAACTGTGATAAGACTATGGTGACTTCCCGAGGTGGATAGATATCATGACGTCTCCGTTGGAATACAGCCATATACAGCATACTAATTTTCCAATAGGAACGGTCCGCAAAGCTCCCTGGATTGGTGGGTGGCCAAAACTACAACAAATAATTATCAACTTTTTGTAGCAGCTTATGCGTAGCGGTTGAGTGCAACGCCTCAACTATGATAGTTTATAACAATTCTTGTTTTCCTAATTTGCATTTACATGGGCCATTCTCCTTCTCCAACAATTGAATTTGAGAAGTGTTAGTGCTATATATGTCTATGTACATATTTGTTTATGACAGGGATTTTTTTACTTCAAAAAGTTATCTCCGAAATATATGTTGAGGACATTTTCCCATTCAGCATTTTGCATATAATTTCTCGATTTCTATGTCCCTACCCGAAAGTCAAAATGATTTAACTAAAAACAAGTAAAGGTGTCTAAGTTCGGGAGTAACCGGTCATTACATATTTAGCTGAGAGCTCCTCCCGCACAGTTCATTTAGCTTCGGTCTTTTGACAATAAGTATTATCAAATGTGCGCGTGTTTGTTCTATCAATCGATTATGCTCACTTAGTATTCCTTTTTTTAAGTATTCCTTTTTATACAGGAAATACGTCTTTTTTGTAGAGGAAATAAGCGTACCAAGTTTTTAGGTAAATTCTTCTTCAATATACATGTGGGAATATAGAAATGGGCAACTAGACGGATTTATACGATAGTATGAACGGACTATAGTATGATCGCACTACGGTACAAACAAATACACCTCTGTATATTTGAGGAACAACGGAAATGACACACAAAGACGGACGAGAGATACAAGTGACTGAAGAGATAGACAGTTCACGCGCTACCGCAGGCCACAACGGACGTTCATTTACACTTAATTAAAATCAATAAAATGTATTATAAACTATTGTACTAAATACCAGTTAAACTTATTTTAATGGAACAGTGATCTTAATTACAACAAAGTGTAAGTACTTGGCCCCAAACCCTACAAGTGGTGACAGAAGTAGGATGAAACTCTAAAAAAAAGCCTACAAAAATTTTCAATTGAGCGTTTTTTAAAATGAACATTTAATGTACGAAAGTTTGTGCGAAAATACGTGCGGTCTGCGAAACAGCATTTTTCTCGTTTTTGGCCGAGTAAAGTCATTAAACTGTGTAGCCTCAGTAAACCGTTAGCACCGGTAAATGTACGTCACCCGATGATTATAGTATCCCGTTAGTTTCAGCCCCAAGTTAAACGGTAAAGTCTCCGTCGCTAAGAGACGTGAGCGCAGTAACGGTCGTTTGTAGCAGCAGGCGCGGTTGGCTTCTGTGTGAAGCAGCAACGCGTAAATTCGTTCATCAGTTTGTGCGCAGCACCAGTTGAGTTAAGTTTCTGTGTGAAGCATCGACGCACACAGTCTTCAAACATCGAATTTGTACGCGCATAGCAGCAGACGCGGCTGGCTTTGTAGAGCAGCAACGCGTATAGTCGTTTTGAAGTTGTGCGCACCACCAAGAGAGTTGAGCTTCTGTGTGAAGCAGCGACACTCACAGTCGTTGTATAGGTGGTCGTCTTTCGAGATATCGGCATAAAGGTAGACCAGGGGTGACTCTAGAATGCGTTTGTACAATATGGGTATCAAACGAAAGGAGTTATTGATTATTTTAAAAGGGAGTGGGTCTTAGTTCTATAGGTGGACGCTTTTTCGAGATATCGCCATAAAGGTGGACCATGGGTGACTCTAGAATGTGTTTGTACGATATTGGTATCAAATTAAAGGTATTAATGGGGGTTTTAAAAGGGAGTGGTGGTAGTTGTGTAGGTGGTTGCCTTTTCGAGATATCGGCATAAAGGTGGACCAGGGGTGACTCTAGAATGCGTTTGTACAATATGGGCATCAAACGAAAGGTTTTATTGAGTATTTTAAAAGGGAGTGGGTCTTAGTTCTATAGGTGGACGCCTTTTCGAGATATCGCCATAAAGGAGGACCATGAATGAATCTAGAATGTGTTTGTACGATATGGATATCGAATGAAAGGTGTTAATGAGTATTTTAAAAGGGAGTGATCCTTAGTTCCATAGGTGGACGCCGTTTCGAGATATCGCCATAAAGATGGGCCAGGGGTTAAAGGTGGACCAGGGGTGACTCTAGAATGCGTTTGTACGATATGGGTATCAAACGAACGGTGTTAATGAGAACTTCAAAAGGGCGTGAGGCTTAGTTCTATAGGTGGACGCCTTTTCGAGATATCGCCATAAAGGTGGACCAGGGGTGACTCTAGAATGTGTTTGTACGATATCGGTATCAAATTAAAGATATTAATGAGGGTTTTAAAAGGGAGTGGTGGTAGTTGTATAGGTGGTCGCCTTTTCGAGATATCGGCATAAAGGTGGACCAGGGGTGCATCTAGAATGCGTTTGTACAATATGGGTATCAAACGAAAGGTGTTAATGAGTATTTTAAAAGGGGGCTTAGTTCTATAGGTGGACGCCTTTTCGAGATATCGCCATAAAGGTGGACCAGGGGTGACTCTAGAATGTGTTTGTACGATATCGGTATCAAATTAAAGGTATTAATGAGGGTTTTAAAAGGGAGTGGTGGTAGTTGTATAGGTGGTCGCCTTTTCGAGATATCGCCATAAAGGTGGACCAGGGGTGACTCTAGACTTTTTTTGTACGATATGGGTATCAAATGAAAGGTGTTAATGAGTCTTTTTAAAAGGGAGTGGACCTTAGTTCTATAGGTGGCCGCCTTTTCGAGATATCGCCATAAAGGTGGACCAGGGGTGACTCTAGACTTTGTTTGTACGATATGGGTATCAAATGAAAGGTGTTAATAAGTCTTTTTAAAAGGGAGTGGACCTTAGTTCTATAGGTGGTCGCCTTTTCGAGATATCGCCATAAAGGTGGACCAGGGGTGACTCTAGAATTTGTTTGTACGATATGGATATCAAATGAAAGGTGTTAATGAGTATTTTCAAAGGGAGTGATCCTTAGTTCCATAGGTGGACGCCGTTTCGAGATATCGCCATAAAGGTGGACCAGGGGTTAAAGGTGGACCAGGGGTGACTCTAGAATGGTTTGTACAATATGGATATCAAACGAAAAGTGTTAATGAGTATTTCAAAAGGGCGTGAGGCTTAGTTCCATAGGTGGACGCCGTTTCGAGATATCGCCATAAAAGTGGACCAGGGGTTAAAGGGGGACCAGGGGTGACTCTAGACTTTGTTTGTACGATATGGGTATCAAATGAAAGATGTTAATGAGTCTTTTTAAAAGGGAGTGGACCTTAGTTCTATAGGTGGTCGCCTTTTCGAGATATCGCCATAAAGGTGGACCAGGGGTGACTCTAGAATGTGTTTGTACGATATGGGTATCAAATTAAAGGTATTAATGAGGCTTTTAAAAGAGAGTGGTGGTAGTTGTATATGTGAAGGCGTTTTCCAAATATCGACCAAAATGTGCACCAGGGTGGCCCAGAACTTCATCTGTTGGATACCGCTAATTTATTTATATATATAATACCACGAACAGTATTCCTGACAAGATTTCAAGGGTTTTTTTATTTCGCCCTCAGAACTTTTTCAGTTCATTCTACTTAATATGGTAGGTGTCACACCCATTTTACAAAGTTTTTTTCTAAAGTTATATTTTGCGTCAATAAACCAATCCAAATACCATGTTTCATCCCTTTTTTCGTATTTGGTATAGAATTATGGCATTTTTTTCGTTTTTGAAAATTTTCGATATCGAAAAAGTGGGTGTGGTCATAGTCGGATTTCGGCCATTTTTTATATCAACACATAGTAAGTTCAGATAAGTACGTGAACTGAGTTTAGTAAAGATATATCGATTTTTGCTCAAGTTATCGTGTTAACGGCCGAGCGGAAGGACAGACGATCGACTGTTTATAAAAACTGGACGTGGCTTCAACCGATTTCGCCCTTTTTCACTTCATAGAAATAAGTTATTGTCCCATAATCTAAGCCCCTACCAAATTTCACAATGATTGGTAAATTTTTGTTCGACTTATGGCATTAAAAGTATCCTAGACAAATTAAATGAAAAAGGGCGGAGCCACACCCATTTTGAAATTTTCTTTTGCTTTTGCATTTTGTTGCACCATGTCATTACTGGAGTTGAATGTTGACATAATTTATTTATATACTGTAAAGATATTAAATTTTTTGTTAAAATTTGACTTTAAAAAAAAATTTTTTAAAAGTGGGCGGGGTCGTTCTGCGATTTTGCTAATTTTTATTAAGCATATATATAGCAATAGGAGTAACGTTTCTACCAAATTTCATCATGATATCTTCAACGACTGCCAAATTACAGCTTGCAAAATTTTAAATTACCTTCTTTTGAAAGTGGGCGGTGCCACTCCCATTGTCCAAAAGTTTACTACTTTTCTATTCTGCGTCATTAGTTCAACTCACCTACCAAGTTTCATCGCTCTATCCGTCTTTGGTAATGAATTATCGCACTTTTTCGGTTTTTCTAAATTTTCGGTATCGAAAAAGTGGGCGTGTTTATAGTCCGATATTGTTCATTTTAAATAGCGATCTGAGATGAGTGCTCAGGAACCTACATACCAAATTTCATCAAGATACCTCAAAACTTACTCAAGTTATCGTGTTAACGGACAGACGGACGGACGGACGGACATGGCTGAATCAAATTTTCTTTCGATACTGATGATTTTGATATATGGAAGTCTATATCTATCTCGATTCCTTTATACCTGTACAACTAACCGTTATCCAATCAAAGTTAATATACTCTGTGAGCTCAACTGAGTATAAAAATCATCCAAGTATGATTGTTTAATGAATTTTATGTTAGTAACACTTTCCACCACATCCTCTAAAGCGAGTAACAATAAATCAAAACTTAAGGGACCATTCGAATAAGAATCTAAGTCACAAATCGGTTGAATATCGATATATCAATTTGATTCAAAAAATTCCCCAAAAAGATTGGCGGCATCAGACGTCGATTCAGCCTTACTACCTTTATATTCTGACTTTTTAAATGAAGCGATGAGAAAGCATGGAAATCCAGCTAAAAAATATCCGGAATATGATTTTAACTGACTTAAGACAACGATTCGAAGCACTCGTCTATGAGAGACTCATACCACCACTCATAAAGAAAGGCCTAAAATGCTCATAAGCTTACTATTTTTATTAATGATTTGATAGGATCAATACTTCTACTAAATAAGTGTCGTATCTACTAGATAAGATTCGCAAAAGCTGGACGCATTACCAGGAAACAAAGAGCGGCTTCCATCTAAATACGATCATGTAACTATTGTCATCAAGGCGACTATTCTAAGAACCTTAAGATAGAATATTTTTAACATGACCTACACAACTATTTGGGGTTATATTTGATGCATAATTAAAAGGTTTAGATGATCATTATAAAAACAAGCAGAAGACAGCCGTCCGCCACAGCAGCACCCCTAACTGTGATAAGACTATGGTGACTTCCCGAGGTGGATAGATATCATGACGTCTCCGTTGGAATACAGCCGTATACAGCATACTAATTTTCCAATAGGAACGGTCCGCAAAGCACCCTGGATTGGTGGGTGGCCAAAATTACAACAAATAATTATCAACTTTTTGTAGCAGCTTATGCGTAGCGGTTGAGTGCAACGCCTCAACAATTCTTGTTTTCCTAATTTGCATTTACATGGGCCATTCTCCTTCTCCAACAATTTAATTTGAGAAGTGTTAGTGCTATATACATATGTCTATGTACATATTTGTTTATGACAAGGATTTTTTTACTTCAAAAAGTTATCTCCGAAATATATGTTGAGAACATTTTCCCATTCAGCATTTTGCATATAATTTCTCGATTTCTATGTCCCTACCCGAAAGTCAAAATGATTTAACTAAAAACAAGTAAAGGTGTCTAAGTTCGGGAGTAACCGGTCATTACATATTTAGCTGATAGCTCCTCTCGCACAGTTCATTTAGCTTCGGTCTTTTGACAATAAGTATTATCAAATGTGCGCGTATTTGTTCTATCAATCGATTATGCTCACTTTTATTAAAAGTATTCCTTTTTATAAAGGAAATACGTCTTTTTTGTAGAGGAAATAAGCGTACCAAGTTTTTAGGTAAATTCTTCTTCAATATACATGTGGGAATATAGAAATGGACAACTAGACGGACTTATACGATAGTATGAACGGACTATAGTATGGTCGCACTACGGTACAAACAAATACACCTCTGTACATTTGAGGAACAACGGAAATGACACAATGACGGACGAGAGATACAAGTGACTGAAGAGATTGACAGTTCACGCGCTACCGCAGGCCACAACGGACGTTCATTTACACTTAATTAAAATCAATAAAATGTATTATAAACTATTGTACTAAATACCAGTTAAACTTATTTTAATGGAACAGTGATCTTAATTACAACAAATTGTAAGTAATTGGCCCCGAACCCTACAAGTGGTGACAGAAGTAGAATGAAACTCTAAAAAAAAGCCTAAAAAAATGTTCAAGTGAGCGTTTTTTAAAATGAACATTTAATGTACGAAAGTTTGTGCGAAAATACGTGCGGTCTGCGAAACAGCATTTTTCTCGTTTTTGGCCGAGTAAAGTCTTTAAACTTTGTAGCATCAGTAAACCGTTAGCACCGGTAAATGTGCATCTCCCGATGATTATAGTATCCCGTTAGTTTCAGCCCCAAGTTAAACGGTAAAGTCTCGGTCGCTAAGAGACGTGAGCGCAGTAACGCTCGTTTGTAGCAGCAGGCGCGGTTGGCTTCTGTGTGAAGCAGCAACGCGTAAAGTCGGTCATCAGTTTGTGCGCAGCACCAGTTGAGTTAAGTTTCTGTGTGAAGCATCGACGCACACAGTCTTCAAACATCGAATTTGTACGCGCATAGCAGCAGACGCGGTTGGCTTTGTAGAGCAGCAACACGCATAGTCGTTTTGAAGTTGTGCGCACCACCAAGAGAGTTGAGCTTCTGTGTGAAGCAGCGACACTCACAGTCGTTAAATTCCGAATTTGTGCACGCATAACAGCAGGCGCGGTTGGCTTCTATGTGAAGCGGCAACGCGCACAGATATAGAAAATGGCGATACGATTGTTCGAACAAGAAGAGCTTCTGAGTGAAGCGTAAATCATCAACAGTGTAAATTGGTGCGCGGTAGCAAGTGCGCTCGCCTCTATGTGAAGCAGCAACGTACACTCTAAGTTTCGAGCGAAGCGTCACTAAGCGCAGCATCACCCTCAGTCGCCGAAGTTACGGCCCGTTATTGGGCAGAACAGCACAAATTGGTGCGTATCAACAGCAGTGAAAAACCAAGTTTCGAACGCAGCGTCAGCAGCACAGAATTACCAAACATTCAGTTGAACGCAGGGCGCTTAGTCATTGAAATTACGGCCCGTTACTGTAGATGCAAGTGTATAGCATAAAACAGCAACAACAAATCCAAACGCAATCGTGTGCGGCCAACGGCAAAATCACAAAATTGTTTAAGACAAAAACCATCGAGTGGAGTGCAGCAAACACAGAAAGCAGCATTACCAGACAACAACAACAGACAACAGTATCGTAAGAAGAGAACTTTTTTTTAGTTTGCAGTAATAAGGTATGAGTTTTTGATTTGTTTAATTCGTTATTTGATTTTTATTCGCTCAGAGAGAAATTTGAAAGACAAAAGAAAAAAAAACTTTAGAACGAAATAGAATTGATACATTGTATTACTAAAAGAGTTTGCAATTTAATAGCATTGAAACAAAATTTGTCATAAAGAAGAAAAATAATAACAGAGCAAGTACAATTCCAATAAGAATTTAACGTAAGCATAAAAAAAGAGAACTAATAACAAAGAAACCAAAACCCAATGAGAATTAAACGTAGACAACTAGAAGTGAACAAAGTTTATTATTTTGCGAAGAAGAATGCTTATTAATTTGTTTCCATAGCGTACGAAGCATTTAAAATTTCAAAATTGCTGATATAAAAACTAAATCTGATTCAATTTATGTTTTATGTATACTTGTTAATTTGATTATTATTGTAAGTTTTAACGTTTGTATTGACCATGGACCGTGAACAAATTTTTAGATTAACAGTGAACGAACTTAAAGATAAATTAAGTGGATTGAATCTTTCAACAAATGGTAGAAAGGCAACGTTACAAGACCGAATATGTGAGCACTTCGGCCTGACTGTAAGCGACGATAATTATCCAAGTGATGAAAGCGTATCGGTTCAAAGCGTTGTTGCACCGACCGTCGGTGGTGGACGTGCGGTCTTCACCTTACGTGACATTGAACACTCCATGCTTATGTTTAGTGGCTCTGGTTATCCTACTGTCAGAGAATGGCTAGAAATGTTCGAAGAAAATGCAGCTGCCGTGAAATGGGATAAGTTGCAAAAGTATATATATGGGAAGCAGCTGCTCAAGGGGGCAGCTAAAATGTTCGTTCGCAGTCAGCGCGGAGTTTCAGATTGGAGCTCATTAAAGCGTTCGTTGAAAGAAGAGTTCGGCACAGCGGTGTCTTTCATTGAAGTTCATAGGGCGCTTAAAAATCGCCGAAAACGACCCAATGAGGACTTTTGTGAATATTTGTACAGTCTCATTGAAATCGGCAAGCCTATAAATTTAGACGATAGGAGTTTAATTGAATATTTTGTCGAGGGCATACCAGATGATAGGACTAACAAAAGTAACCTGTACCAATCAAAGACAATACAAGAGTTGAAGGAACAAATCCTTGTATACGAAAAGGTTCGCAATGGGCGCCAACCCAGTACAAGCTTTTCGAATCAATCTAGGGTTAAAGAGGAGAAAAATCCGGTTTCCTCTAAATCACAAGAGGGTGGTAGTTCAAGGCGTTGCTACCGATGTGGAATGGTAGGGCATATAGCAACTGGCTGTGCGCAAACACAAACAGTTTGCTACGGGTGTGGTCAACCAGATCATCGTTTAGCGCAGTGTCCTAAGAAACAATCTGAGGTTAAAAACGAGAAACCCAAGATAAATACACTAGGGGTTTCGGAAAGAAAAAAATTAAAAGGTTGCGTGATTTTTAAAGATTTAAGCTATAACAACTTTACATTTTCCGCGTTGCTAAATACCGGCTGCGATTTATGCCTGATGCGATACGACATCTTGATGATGATGGAAGAAGTTCAGTTAGCAAACAAGATACATCGGCTGGAGGGTGTAGGTAACAGTGGAATTAGTACTCTGGGTAGTTTAGATTTGAAGTTGATTATCGACGGCATCGAGTTACATGTCACGTTACACATCGTACGCGAGCGTGACATCGGTTATCAAGCCATTATTGCAAATAATTTTTAAGGCAGGTGGATGTAATGGTATCAGACGACGAAGTCTTAAGATATTGTAGAGGGCGATGGTGAGCTGGATTTAGTAAGGGAATTTAGGCGTTTGTGTTTGTTCGCAGACTCAGCAGAGAAAGGCGATGTTGACGTAGACTGGCCACACCCTAAGCAGGCACAAATCAACGAAATTAAAGCCCTTATCAAAGATTTAACCCTCGAATGCGACATGCCTCCCCGATAGAAATGAAGATTTCTCTAATAGACGATGTCCCTGTTTACCAGACACCTAGACGCATGTCCTACGCTAATAGGAACATAGTAGAGAATCAGGTTTCAGGGTGACGTCGTTCGTGACCCACCAAGGTCAATACGAGTTTCGTTTTGCAGCATTTGGCATATGTAACTCTACCGCGCTTTTCTCAAGTTACATATTTGCGGTTTTAGAGATGTAATAGATAATGAAACTTTAGGTGCTTATATGGACGACCTAATTATCCCATCAAGGGACAGAGAGGAAGGCGTCGTCAAACTAAGAACTGTGTTACAAAAGGGCACCCGAGTACAATATGCGAATAAAATGGGAGAAATGTCAATTTCTGTTGGAAAAAGTTGATTTTCTAGGCTACATCGTAGAAAATGGTAAGACTCGACCTTCGAAAGCAAAAACGTGCGCAGTTGAGAACTTCCCAATGCTCAAAGACAAGAAATCGGTTCAGAGGTTTTTAGGGCTGACTTCACATTTTAGGTGCTTTATAAATGGGTATGCAGTGGTCGCCAAACCACTGTCAGACCTTTTGTGGTAAGGTACCAAGTTTGTACTTGGAAGCCTTTCAACAACTAAAAGGAGCGTTAATTAATCCACCTGTACTGAGTCTATACAACCCAAAAGCAGCACCGGAAGTTCACGCTGATGCGTTAATGTATGGGTACGGTGCTGTACTTCTCCAAAAAGACAGTGCAGACCAACAGTACCACCCCGTACAGTATATGAGCCGCAAGACCACGGAAACGGAAGAGCGATATCTTTCATATGAGCGTGAGGGTTTGGCCATTATAGCTGCGTTGAAGAAGAGGCGCGTGTATTTGATAGGCATTCCATTTAAAATCGTGACTGACTGCAATGCATTCACGATGAATATGCGTAAAGAGGCGTTCTTTTAAGAGTCTCGCGCTGGGCACTATTCCTGCAGGATTTTACATTCACGTTGGATCATCGATCGGGATCTAAAATTCGGCATGTCGACGCACTGAGTAGGGTTAGATGTCTACTTCTGGAAGATTCCCTGCAACATAAATTGCAGCAAGCACAAGCTCAAGATGAATGGGCAAAAGCGATTATGAAAATTCTGGAGGACTCCTACCAGGACTTCTACATGAAACGTGGCGTGTTATACAAAGATCCCATTAATGAACTTGTAGAGGTGCCGGCATTAATGGAGGATGAAATTATAAAGATAGCACACAGTCAAGGTGATTTCTCAGCGAAGACAACTCAAGATATCGCCGAAAAAACGTACTACATACCACAAATTTCAGCGAAGGTAAAGCAAATATTGAGAAGTTGCGGGTAAAAAGGAAGGTTACCTAGAGCCAATATGCAAGGACGATCGTCCACTGGGCACGTACCATATTGACCACGTTGGCCCTGTGGAGAAGACCAGCAAGTGTTACGTCTATTTACTGGTGATTGTTGATGCATTCTCCAAATTCATTTGGTTATACCCAGATCGTAGCACAGGCGCTGAAGAAGTATTCGGCCATCTGAAGAAGCAGTCGTCTGTTTTGGGTAACCCGAAACGAATTATTTCAGACAGAGGGACGGCTTCTTCATCCACGTCCTATAAGCAATTCTGCGAAAGTGAAAATATACAGCATCTATTGATAGCCACTGGCGTACCAAGGGGAAACGGACAAGTGGAAAGAATACATAGGACCATCATGCCCAATCTAACAAAGCTTTGCGTAGAAAATCCGAAAAATTGTTACAAATATGTCGAACAAGTCCAGAAAACCTTAAACAATACGCCACCTAGAAGCACTAAAATTTCACCATTCAAACTGCTCACCGGAGTGGAGATGCGCAACAATTCAATGCCGGATTTGCGAGAACTCCTCGAAAATTAAGCGATTGACGAACTTGGCAAAGAGAGAGAATACATACGTACGGAAGCACAGCAAAACATTGAAAAATTCAACAAGAAAATAAAAGAAACTTTAATGCAAAACGAAAAGAAGCAACCAGTTATGAGCTAAACGATTTGGTAGCCATTAGGCGTACCCAGTTCGGTAGTTCACTAAGATTTCGACCTAAATTCTTCGTGCCTTACTCGGTAGTAAAGATAATGAACCATGGACGATATGAAGTGGAAAAGGTCGGGGAAGGTGAAGGCCCAAAACGAACCACCAACGTCGCCGAATATATGAAAAGGTGACAGCCCCCGTTTGAGGCTAAACGTTACATCAGGATGGCCGAATGTGGGAATATAGAAATGGACAACTAGACGGGACTTATAAGATAGTAAGAACGGACTATAATATGATCGCACTACAGTACATACAAATACACCTCTGTACATTTGAGGACCAACGAAAATGACAAACAAAGACTGACAAGAGATACAAGTGACTGAAGAGAGTGACAGTTCACGCGCTACCGCAGGCCTCCACGGACGTTCATTTACACTTAATTAAAATCAATAAAATGTGTTATAAACAATTGTACTAAATACCAGTTGAACTTATTTTAATGGAACAGTGATCTTAATTACAACAAAGTGTAAGTACTTGGCCCCGAACTCTACATACATATGGCTCTCATAACATGGAATAATTGTTACTACAAAAGGGGGCGGTGAACCGCCACTTTTTTGACCAACCATTTTCTCAAACTTCGGGATCCCTAAATCGAATACCAGTTGATCTATCTTGACAAAATTTACATTTTTGTCCTATAACTGCAATTATTTGCGTAATTGGGGTGGCCCCCTGCTTTCATATAAAAGATTTTTAAAATCACCGTAGACGACAGCTAAATATTTGCGAAACATAACCTAATATCATTACTATTTAACTTCTGCATTGCATTGATAGTAAGATAATGAGTATATAAAAATTTTTGGAAATTGCCCAGCATTTTGTCACGCTTCGGAAGCCATATCTTCTCTTATAAATTAATTTTAAAACTTAAACCGCGTTGTTATAAAGATATTGCCTATTTATTGCCTTAATATGTGTACCGAATTTTGTCAAGATACATCATCTGGTCTTCGAGATATGGCTCCCGAAGCGGGAGAAAATGCTGGGCCATTTCCACAATTTTTGATATACCCATTATCTTGCTATCAATGCAATGCAGAAGTAAAATAGTAGCGATATTAATTATGTTTCGCAAATATTTAGCTGTCGTCTACGGTCATTAAAAAATATTTTATATGAAAGTGGGGGTGGTCCTTATTCAATTACGCTCATTTTTGGTAGAAATATTTGGGGTTATAGGACAAAAATGTCAATTTTGCCAATATAGATCAAATGGTCTTCGATTTGGGGTTCGCGAAACTTGAAAAATGCTTGGTAAAAAAGGGGCGGTTTACCGGTTTCATTTATTATTTCCAGACTTACCCCCTACAACAATGTGAATCACCGCAACAAGTTTTTTGATGACAACTTTTATTTATGACCAATAATATTTGAAAGATTTTGTAAGACGTGGGCTGTGTCACGCCCCTTTTTAAATATTTTGAAAATTTTAAATTAAGGGTTAGTATTTCACCCTACGCATGAAGTTTGGTTATTGGAGCAGTGTTATTTACTGAATAATATCGTTTTCGGTGTTTTCTAAAGTTTTATATACATACATGTCTAAAAAGTCGGCATGGTTATCTTGAGGATATCTCAAAATTTACTCAACTTATCAAGTAAACATGCGGACGGACGAACATTACTAAATGAATGTCTTTTTTCACCCTGCTATTTTTTATAAATGGAAGTCTATATTTCCTCAATTAGTGTAGGCCATTACAACCTACCATTATAATATACTACTAGTGGAGTAAAAAAATTTAGATATATGAGATTTATAAGATCCATAAGCCGCCCCGAAAACTTTAAAGTTCAGGTTCGGGGTCGTATCACATATGAAATTAGGCCCATATAGAACGAGCATCGCAAGGAGGGAATTACGTTCATGCTGGTCCTCTAAATGAACCCATAAATTGCGTAAACGATACAATTTAGGAATTCTTATTGATTACTTTATGGCTACGAATGTTTGTTGGGTAGGTTTTAGCATGCCATAACTGTGTGCAGTGAATGCGAAAATGGAATATTTTCGCCTCATTCGTAAAATTTTTAATTTCTTGTTAAGGGTATCTGTGTATTAAGGTAAACAGGTTGTGTATATGTATGCACTCGTACATTAATATTTTTTGTGAAATATTAACTAAAACATCATGCATTTTGATATTCTTCAGGCATGTAATTTTGGAAATTACCTCCATACTTCGATTTGCTCTAATATGGCTGCGCTTTTAACAGAATTTTATGATATATGTAGCTAATAAAATTCACCCTCACTTAAAATGTGAAACATCGAATAGTAACGGAGCTTATCAACTTTAAGACATTCGTATCTGCAAGCAGTAGATGTGAAAAATTCAATATTTTCGCCTCTCTTTTTTTTTGTTTAAGTCGCCATGAATTACAGTAACCATATGTAAGTACATAAGGAGCTGTTTCCCAGGTTGTATTAGCAAATGTTTAAAAACTTATTTCTTGTCGGAATTTGAGAGTGTTGCCGAAAGATGTTTTAAGTTAGTTGACTTGTTGTTTGTTATTGTTTGACCTTTATCAGAAACATTTTCGATTAACTTTAAAAACAGCAAAACTGGCAATCACAGTCCTCTTTGCCAAACCACGCATGAGCAAGGAAACTGAATACAGTATGACCGGTAGAAAAAATGCGATATGTTTAATTTTGTTAGCAAATCCAACAACTCACACATGGATGTAGTCATCAATTAGATTAAAGAAAAGTTGATTAAAAATATGCATAAGGCCTGGAAGCTTTTCACTTAAACAAAGTATTTAAAACAATGGCGATATACGAATTAGTAAATATAATCAAAACCCATTTATTTCATTTACACAATTTCCCAGAAATTATGAATATTCCAACACTTTCCATTTTGAGTAACAGTTACCCCGACTATTTTGTTTCCCACAATATAGCAAGTAGTTTTTATAAAGAAGCTGCAAAGAATTTTGTGGATAATACTGTGCAGATGTAATAAATGATTGAAATTCGGCTGAGATATTCCACTTTGACCACTTTTAAGCGAAAAATATTTGTTATCTAACGAGCGATTTCAAAAGCTAATACCTAAAGTTAAAAAACAAGCAAGGTAAATTTTTAACTCCTTTTTTGTGTCTTCATATTAAATCGTACAATACAGCCATACATCCTTAAAATTCGTATCTTGTTGGAAGCAGAATTAATTGTGGATTCTCTTCAAGTAATCCTTCGTATATACACGAAAACAAAAGTGTTAAGATTTCTTTTATGTTTGTTTGTTTAATGGTGTGTTCAATTTATACTTATTATTTCAGAATTCATGAGCTTAACACCGGCTTATAATAGTTGAATATTCAATTGTTATGTTTTTCTAAGAGAGAACTTAAAAGAAAGAAATAAACATTTACTGACATATTGCGATGGTACCATTTCGAAAACCGCCACGTAATCATCATCAGGCAATTTCGTAATGTTATCAAAGGTTTCACCGAGATTCGAACCGCGAATCAGACGGTGAAACTGCAGATGCCTTAACCACTAGTGTAGAAATGAGATAAACTGAATTAAGCAAGGAAACAAATACAAGCAGGATAGCCTACTGGTTAAGGCAACTGCAGTCTCACCGTGTGATTCGCGGTTCGAATCTCGGTGAAACCTTTGATAACATTACGAAATTGCCTGATGATGATGATTAAGTGGCGGTTTTCGAAATGGTACTATCGCAATATGCCACTAAATGTTTCTTTCTTTCTTTTCAGTTTTCTCTTACAAAAACATAATAATTGAATATTCAATTACACAGGCCGACAAAATGAGACTGATTTTTTTGACCATAAACCAGACCATACTTTCCTAAAGGTCTTCGATGCGCTGAATTCAAATCTGGACGCAAAATTGCTCTATCACGTCAGGATTTTGAGATATCCTAACCCAAATGTGCAAAAAACACGGGTTTTGCCTATTTGTGAGGTTATATATAAAAGACAGGTTTTTACTACTGCATCATACCTACGTTAATTCAGTGGTTTTTCAGCTATAGGAAAATAAGAAAATTTATAAACTTTAAATTGCTCCATCTTAGCGAAAAAAAAGATATTTGAGCAAACTCAACGCCATTCGTAAGACTTCTTCTTTAAGATGCTATGTGTGCTTTAAAAAAAAATCTGTCGTTTATATATAACCTCAAAAATAGGCAAAAACGGTGTTTTTGCACATTTAGGTTAGGATATCTCTAAATCCTGACGTGATAGAGCAATTCTGCGTCCAGATTTGAATTCAGCTCATCGAAAACCTTTTGGAAAGTATGGTCTGGTTTATGGTCAAATTTCTTGTCGGCATGTGTTATTATAAGCCGGTGTTAAGCTCAAGAACTCAATAATAAGAATAAGAAAAATTTTATACAAAATAAACAATTGATGCACTAGTCAAGATTTTCAATATATTTTGAAAGGTTTACAAAATCACAAATTATGCAACGAATAAGTATCGCATTTCTGATGAAAAAAGTTTTTGGTCGAAGAAAAAACAGAAATAAAGTTATAAGCCAATATATGAATTAACCTATAAAAAAGGGGGTTTTAGCCCCTAATTTCAGAGTTTAAGGGTATATTAGAAATTCTTGGAAGGTAGGATTTATGGGCTCGGCTAGACCTACAAATTGAAGTATATCTTGCCAAATGTATACTTTCACTTTCAAAAAATGCTTTAAATGTTATACGATGATGCACTAAAATGCATTTTTTTCTCAAAAACCGCTCCGCGAGTTTTCGTAAAGTTTTATTGCTGAGCTTATTTTAGCTCACAAAACGGAAATCTACAAAATAATCTGAGGTGGTATGACTTCAGGCACCCCGTACCTCAAGTTGTAGGTTTATTCGAGTATACAAAAACTGCATACCTAGAAATTCGAAAAGAAAAACTGATGTTAGGAATCAAAACCTCTTTTCCTATCAGTTTTATCTACAAATAGAAAAAGTAAATAGTGCCCAATTTATATGAAGCACTTTATAATGAAATCTATAATCCTTTTGGTTCGCAGCTCAGCAAGCTCCAACAAAAGAGCCCGATTTGGAAGCAATGCATGCACTGAAATTACTTTCGAAGCACTTTTAGAGGAGCAATATTAAGGTAGAGTGCAATTTTGCAGGTGACCTTAGGGTATTTATACCCACAATGTAATTACCGATAGTGTGGGGGAACAAAATGCATTTTCATAGAAACAGTAAAAATATAATAGTTTCCAGCCAAGTGGTGGCCGCATTGCCAATGTCGACAACTTCAGAATCAAATCCGCGGTCAAGTGACAACTCGACTGTTCCCTTCTTTAGGAATGTTCCGAAAAGAAAGTGCACACCTTTAATTAATTATGTCTCGAAGTGTGTATGCCGGGTCATTTTGGGTAAAATACTGTTAGAGAGTGTGGGTATTCTCTCTTTTTTTTTTTCTAGATTCTTCACCAATGGAGCTTTCATGGTTTTCGCTGTATCGCGAATTGTCGAACAACAGCACTAAAAGAAAATTAGTGAAAATAAATAATTGATAGAGCAATTCTGCGTCCAGATTTGAATTCAGCTCATCGAAAACCTTTTGGAAAGTATGGTCTGGTTTATGGTCAAATTTCTTGTCGGCATGTGTTATTATAAGCCGGTGTTAAGCTCAAGAACTCAATAATAAGAATAAGAAAACTTTTATACAAAATAAACAATTGATGCACTAGTCAAGATTTTCAATATATTTTGAAAGGTTTACAAAATCACAAATTATACAACGAATAAGTATCGCATTTCTGATGAAAAAAGTTTTTGGTCGAAGAAAAAACAGAAATAAAGTTATAAGCCAATATATGAATTAACCTATAAAAAGGGGGTTTTAGCCCCTAATTTCAGAGTTTAAGGGTATATTAGAAATTCTTGGAAGGTAGGATTTATGGGCTCGGCTAGACCTACAAATTGAAGTATATCTTGCCAAAAGTATACTTTCACTTTCAAAAAATGCTTTAAATGTTATACGATGATGCACTAAAATGCATTTTTTTCTCAAAAACCGCTCCGCGAGTTTTCGTAAAGTTTTAATGCTGAGCTTATTTTAGCTCACAAAACGGAAATCTACAAAATAATCTGAGGTGGTATGACTTCAGGCACCCCGTACCTCAAGTTGTAGGTTTATTCGAGTATACAAAAACTGCATACCTAGAAATTCGAAAAGAAAAACTGATGTTAGGAATCAAAACCTCTTTTGCTATCAGTTTTATCTACAAATAGAAAAAGTAAATAGTGCCCAATTTATATGAAGCACTTTATAATGAAATCTATAATCCTTTTGGTTCGCAGCTCAGCAAGCTCCAACAAAAGAGCCCGATTTGGAAGCAATGCATGCACTGAAATTTCTTTCGAAGCACTTTTAGAGGAGCAATATTAAGGTAGAGTGCAATTTTGCAGGTGAACTTAGGGTATTTATACCCACAATGTAATTACCGATAGTGTGGGGGAACAAAATGCATTTTCATAGAAACAGTAAAAATATAATAGTTTCCAGCCAAGTGGTGGCCGCATTGCCAATGTCGACAACTTCAGAATCAAAGCCGCGGTCAAGTGACAACTCGACTGTTCCCTTCTTTAGGAATGTTCCGAAAAGAAAGTGCACACCTTTAATTAATTATGTCTCGAAGTGTGTATGCCGGATCATTTTGGGTAAAATACTGTTAGAGAGTGTGGGTATTCTCTCTTTTTTTTTTTATTAGATTCTTCACCAATGGAGCTTTCATGGTTTTCGCTGTATCGCGAATTGTCGAACAACAGCATTAAAAGAAAATTAGTGACAATAAATAATTGTATTTAATAGCCGCTAAAATTGCACAATATTTTTGTATAAGTGGTAAATAATAATGTATTAACAAAGTCCGGAAGACATAACGTATTGCCAGAAAAGGAAAAAAATGTGTTTAGGGTTAAAGGACGTGAACGATGATAGGGACCTAAATGCTTAGAAATATAATAAAATTAGATAATCAATAACATCGTTTGAAATCCCTTAAAAGCAGAAAATATCAAAACAAAAAAAAAGCAATTGATATTAGAAAAACAAAGATCACCGAAAATCTGCGAACGTTTGATAGTAAAAAAGGTTCAGTGACTTAGAACGGATAATAAAACCCACATTAAAATGGATCAAAAAATGTTATCTTGTTCCAGGTTTGTATTAAACCGATTCATGCAAAATATATATCTTGCAGTGCCACCAATTTGAATAGCAAGGTTTGGCAAAAGGCTACATTTAAAGGCTAAATGACGTTCTGTAATTGTCGTTGAAGGACACTATATCCAAGAAATAAAACGGAGAGAGGAGGGTTCCAAGTAACGTCTGACACCTTTCTATTGCAGCGCATAATGTCGGCATTATTTTGACCCAATTTATTCTCCTCACGTTTCTTCATATCTACAGCAGAATTGTAAAGAAAAGTTGCTTGAACTGTTAATTAAATAGACGAGAATCTACCAAACATCTGAGAATTGTGAATGACTTTAGAAACACGTTCAGGTAAGCTTCAGTTTTCCATACCGATAAAAAATTTTAAAAAAATTTATAAAAAGAAAGGTTCACAAAATAAACCAAACGCGGTAAAAATAAAGCTCTGTGACACTAAGAAAATAGTGTTTTCGCTTCTCTCCTTCAGGCAACTAGCGCAAACATGCGTGTTCCATTAGACGAAAGTTTAAGGAAAAAGTGCAAGCTCGTCGAATTACATGCAAAATAAAGTGTGCACTTTGTTTTCGGAGCAGTCCTTATATACTTTTGTACTTTTTGATTAACAAGACGTCTTTCTTGAATGAAAAATCATCTTACCGAGTTATAAAGTTCAGGTAGAGGGTCTCAGTCCTACGCGTTCGGAAGATTCTGCCAGACATATTATACCTAACTGCACTCAAAGAAATTGTAACCAAAGCTTTTTTGTCACAGCAGCAACAACCGCAGCAGTTACAGCAGGCAAGCGCAGTACAGCAGCCACATGTAGCACAGCACCTAGGTACCCTACATGATGGACTCAACATTGGAAGCACTAAAGAGAGCAGAGCATCATATTGCACGTCATTGCAGTCTAGCGGATGCAACAACCTGGGTGGTCTTAAACGCAAAACTGAAAGTGATGAACTTATAATTACGTATTCCCTATTTAATGCTTATTTACGATACAGCCTAATCCATAACGAAAACAAGAATATTAAAAACTTGTATTCTAATTCTAGGCCACACAAACGATACGAAGTTGAACTTAGAAAAGTGTAAGTGAAGTTTATCTACCCTAGTGAATTCTTTTGAATACCGCTGATACATCACAAAAAAATTGTGGCATTTAGATTTTTATAATATTTATTTCTAAGATTTTTTAAACCTTTAGTGTACCAAGGCACTCTGTATGGAATTTTTTTTTTAAAGGTACATACTTCAAACAAAGCTCATGTGCAGCTTTCTTGAATTTCAAAAAAGAGTTAGACGTTGTCCGACATGTCAGATAAGAGGGAATCCCAATTAATCTCAAGCAACGAAATATTTAAACTTAAAAAGTCCCATTTTGAGAAATTAAATACGATTTTATCATTATTGGCTTCACAAATAGACGAAAATTCATAGTAATCAATGCTTAAAACTAAGGAAATATGATGTTTGTCACATGGAGTTATAGCTGATATACAATTAGATATACTGTAATTGAAATTGTCGCTTACAAATACGAGATATAAGATTTTGTTCAAAGAGTTGACAAATTTGTTTATTTGTCTTAAGTCTAGACTGAAAATAGAATCAATAAAGTAGGACTCGTAAGAAGTCGTGACATTACATGGAGTAAGCGGACATTACTTAAGTTAAGATCACCACAAATACAAAGATTACCATCCGGAATATTATTAAGCCCAAGATATACAATATTATCCGCATGCATTTTATACAATTCAAACTCACGATTAGGTGGAATGTAGGATGCAACAAGATACAATGAGCCACTTTTTAAGGACGTACCTTTACATACACAAAATTGATCCAAGTAAAGAATTATCGTTCATAACGGTGGCGACGTAGGCGCGAAATTTACGGCGTACAGCGATAACAATTCCTCCTCCTCTACAAGCGCCTGTTTTAGAAGGATCCCTCTCCTTACGGAAAACATCGAAAAGATTAGGGTCAAAAAACTCGCTGTCATGAAAGCCTGAATGCAACCAAGTCTCCACGATGACAAATATGTCATAGTCCACTTGTGCACTGAATGAACTAACAATGTCAGATTTTGCCCTTAAACCAGACATATTTTGAAAGCATATTTTTAGACTACAGGGCTTATCATGAGATCGCTGCAAATAGTTTAGATCAGTTGGAATGGTACTGAAATTTACGTTTTTGGCGGTATGGTCCTCCGCCTGTGAAAAAATTGAAAAGGTTTGATTTTTACATCCCTCGGCCACACCGAAGCATCGAGAACTTATCATGATATTTTGATGGGACACCAAGTTTAAAATTTATGCGCTTACGATTGTTCATTCCACTTGGGCCATTTTTCTTTAATAGTTTGTTGAAAAATAGTTCCTCAAGATTGATGCCAGCGTATTTAGATACATACTTTAATACAGACATCGGCAAATAATGGCACAATTGTGCAGACTCAATTCACACGTATTCTTATTCTCTTTAGTTTAGTTGTCGCTGAGCATTTGGCGCAGTAACATCGATTGTGTTCGTCACTCGCTATGTTGACGAATGTTATTAGCAAGCAACAAGCAAGGCAAAGGTTTTCAATGCGCACAAGCGAATAATATTTAATGTTGACCAACCCCTTTGCGCAAATACAATGTACTTAATTATATAAACCTTTTTCTTGCCATTGTGCGCAATAAAAATATAATAACAAACTATCTTGTCTTGTTGCTTGCTAATAAGCGAATGAACTACGTAAACCGATGCATCAGGTGATGTGCGCGATTATCGCGCTCTCACTAACACATCTGCATTTTGATTTTGCCGATGCCTGCTTTAATATGCCATCCTCAATAACCGAAGGCATGAAAGAAGAAAGGTGAAACCATGAGTTGCGAGCAGCAACGCTGAGATCAGTATTAGTGCTCGAACCAAAAACAATAGCAGACTTCGTTAAAGCATTAGTGGTTCTGCTATGCTGAATAGATTGAGCAGGCAAGAAATCGTCGGCAGCGGCGGCGGCGACAGTGCTATATGTGAGAGAAGACATATTTCCGATGTTGTTTTCTATAGCATTAGCAGCTCGCTGAGAACTATGGTTCGTCATATATGTTTTGATTTTCATTTATGTAAACAATTTCAGCATCAGCATCAACAGTGGGAGAAGATTTCTATGAGCAGGGCTCTCTTCTAATGTTTTTGAATTCGATGTTGAATTTTTAGGCAACGGCCGATTTCCATTAGAGGAAGAACTATCGTGTTTTTGTTGGAAATTAATGGTGAATGCGATCTGAGACTGCAGGAAGGGAAGGTGCATTGAACTTAGCTTTGGATCGGGTTATTATGTCGTTAGGTTGAACAAAGTTGTTGCTTTTAGAGCTATTGTTATTTGCATTGCTATAGCTTGTTGAGTTGTTGTTGGTAGTAGATGAAGACTCGACACACGGCAAATATATATTTTAAATTGTTTGAACAAATTCATTTATATTATTTAAGTTTGAAATTGTCTAATTTAACTTGGCAGGAGTAAACGGCGATAGCCGATTTATGCAATTGTCGTGTTTAAAGGAAATATTCTTATTATCATTTATTAGATTTGCACAGCTAGTATTTATCTTAGCCCATTTAAGATGTAGATCTAGAAAACGCACATCGCAGCTGATTTTGTCATCAGCCAAACACTTCGTCTTGCATTTAAGGTAGTTATACAAAAGGTCAAGAACCGATTTTGATTTTAAGTATACAACATTTGATTTTATTGTTGTCGATATTTTGATCTCAGTTTGAAAATTCAAATGACAAAATTTTTCGCGAATTACTGTTATAAACATTCTCACTTTACGAGAAAAATACTTGCTTACATATATTGTGTTCTATTCATTTGTTGAATTGTATATTTTAAATGTGAAAAATTTTGATGTGAAAAATTTTAGAAAAGTACCAACAAGTGGGAAAAATAATTTCCTTAGTAAAGTGCCAAAGCAACTGTCAAATTCTTCTTCTTATGCTTTGCTTGCAACAAAAGTTGGAAGATGTTAGTGATGGAACGATATTTCGCTATTGGTGATTGCATTTCCGCTATTGACAAATCGCTAATAGCTATAACTATTGCAATCCAAATATATCAGTGATTGGTGATTTTGCTTCATTCGATTCTTTTGAATGACAATCACCTCTGGCAGAATATCGCCAATAGAGATTATAGCGATTGGCGATTTTCCTTCAGCATGAAATTCTAATACTAATAGTGATAGCGGCGATGCAATCATCGATAGTGAAATATCGTTCATCACTACTCATCTGTGTGCTTTACTTTCCGACTGAGTAAAAAGTTTATTGGATACAAAAAGGAATAATTTTCTCGAAAATTGGAAAAAATATACTTTTACAAAAGTTTGCCAGCTATTATCGAAAGATTGGGATAGTTGTCTTAAGAACTGCACAACGAAAAAAATTTCTCGTCAACAGATAGTGGCAAATAAGGGCTGCTTTATGTGCAGAGAAATTGTGGAAATGGGGAACGGAACAAAGCAAACTTGTGCTACAACAATTTCGACGACTAAGTGATGTGCAATAATTGCAAAAAATGGTTTTGCAATGGGCGTGGAAGCACATTTGGATCCCAAATTGTTAATCTTTCGGTGAGGGATAAACATAGGGAAGTCACCCTACATTCTGAAAGTCCACTTGGAGAAACAGTACTAAAATGTTACTCGTGTGGAAGCCACTTATAACTGATCGTTCGTTTTTGTCGTTGTTGGTTAAGGTGCCTACCGAGGAAGAGCAGTTGCGTGCACGACCAATATCAGCAGCACAAATAAACAAATTGGAGGAATTATGGAAGGAAAATATTGATGCAACATTTCAGGATTTAGAGAAGCCAGGTATAGATACCGAAACATCACAAGTGCTATTGTTTAGGCAGGATGCCTAACTTTTTCCGCATCTGTCTGCGATCCCCCCAATGCAACCCTGCGAAGCGATACTCGATACTCGAATTAATTTGTAACCACCCACACCATCACCGCCACATGCATGTGCATTCATGTACATGTACGTGTATGTGTGTTTTTTGTCAGCACTCATGCATATGCATGTCGGGGTTGATGTGTGGGTGCCTTTTCCCTCCAAAACGGAGGATCTTGCGGGTCAACGGTTGTAGCTTGCTATACAACCGGCCTCTTGGATTTCAACAGCCGTACAGCACGCATCTGCCGCCAACGATCTCTGCCTTTCCGATCACAATAAATTCAGGTAATATTGTAACCAACTAATTCATATAGTTATACAATAAACCACATATATTATAACGAGAAATCTCGTATATTTGCTTATTTTCTATTCCATACACCTATTCCCACTGAGATCGACCCCGGTGCGCCCATCTACCTCCAGGAGCACACGCACCCCGGCCGAACATTTGGTCCTTCGAGCCGGATATGATCCAGCGACCTATGGATCTACAGTCCACCAATTGCAGGGAAAAGTGTAATACTCTCACTTAATCCCTACCTAGACCAACATGGCATAATTCGGGTAGGAGGGCGACTCGGGGCGTCAAAGGACTTAGCTTTTACTGAACGCCACCCAATCCTCCTCCCATACAACTGCCGTTTATCCCGTCTGACAGTCCTAATGTTTCATCAACAAAGTCTGCATGGAGAAAACCAACTCATGTTACGTCTGATACGCACCCAATACTGGATACCTTACATCAACACCATCATTAGGGCAACCATTCATAATTGTAAAACCTGCACTATTCACCGAAAACAGGCGCAGTCCCAACTTATGGGTACCCTTCCCTGCGAACGGACTACTTTTACCCGCGCGTTCACCAATACCGGGGTAGACTTTGCGGGGCCTTTCGACATCAAAAGCTACCGCGGTAGGGGATGTCGACTGTCAAAAGGCTACGTATGCCTTTTTGTCTGTTTCTCCACTAAGGCCATCCACTTAGAAGCCACTAGTGACCTTAGTACTCCATGCTTTCTCGCAGCCTTTGCGCGTTTTATCGCGAGAAGAGGATGTCCGAAAAACATCTACTCCGACAATGGTACAAACTTTGTCGGAGCGTCAAGATCTTTACGATCCGAGTTTAAAGCCTTCCTGGCAGAAAGCCGAGACAAAACAGTCTCAAAGTACAATCATCAAGGATTAAGCTGGCATTTTATTCCCGCCGCTGCTCCACATATGGGCGGCTTGTGGGAGGCGGGAGTGAAGAGCTTCAAAAGCCACTTCAAAAAGATGGCGTCTCCCAATAAGTACACCATGGGGGAGTTCCAAACCCTTTTGTGCAGGATTGAGGCGTGCCTCAACTCGCGCCCACTCAGTCCAGGGTCGAATGACCCAACGGATCTGGAACCACTAACCCCAGGACATTTCCTAACGGGCAGCCACCTACTGGCTCCGCCAGAACCAGATGCTAGTGAGAGCTCTGCCTCAATGATAAATCGGTGGCAGAAACTCAAAGCCCTCCATCATACTTTCTGCAAGCGATGGAAGGTGGAATATCTATCCGAACTTCAAAAACGAGTGAAGTGGAAGCATCCCAAAGAAAACATACAAGTGGGAGATCTCGCCGTCCTCAAAGAGGACAACTTATCTCCCAACGAATGGAGGTTAGGTAGAGTCGTCAACGTACACCCCGGCGAAGATAACCGAGTACGTGTAGTCGACCTCATAACCGAGAAGGGTCAAGTCAGACGACCTTTGGTCAAACTGATCCTTCTCCCTACGGAGATCGATTGAGAGAGGACCACGGGCTCCTCTTAACAATCCCTCCTTTCCTCCCCATCCCTCCTTTCAAAAAAATCTACCCTAACCTAACGCAGATCCTCTATCTGCCACAGAACCTAGAGGGACTCAGCCCATTCTACCCTTAAGCTTCCAAAGCAAACCCAAATTCACTCGCTCTCCCATAACGAGGACACCAGAAACCATCCCACTCACTCGTTCTCCCATAACGAGGACACCAGAAACCATCCCACTCACTCGTTCCCCCATAACGAGGACACCAGAAACCATCCCACTCACTCGTTCTCCCATAACGAGGATACCAGAAAAGCCCTCACGCAGATCCCCCATCTGCCACAAAATCCTTATGCGTAATATTCAAAATCAAACCCCAAGTCACTCGCTCACCCCGAGCGATGACCTCAGAACCCTTACGCAGATCCGTTGTCTGCCACAGAATTTGAATGCACTCGGCCAATAGGAATTTGTCAAAATTTCCCGAGTCAAGATTTGTTACAAAACCGCCCCAGATTAGAGTTAGATTTAAGAGCGCTTCATCTCGGAATGCTTTTCATTAACCTTTTCTTACGACCAAATGCATTGCACTTATGCTCATATTAGGAGGTTTGGCAACAAATTTGAGATAGTGCATTTTGAATAAAATTCTAACGTCTGGCATTCTTCAAACAATTTCTGAAAGAATGACCTACCCGACGTGACTTTTATCAATTTACGAAATATTTAGCAGAAAACGAAGTATTGGCATTTACAAATTTCTTATGGCTACTAACATACTCCCAAAGACACGTGTCTGCTACAATTCCCTGAGAAAAAAAGGGGATTACCTTTACCGGAAACATCTTGAAAAAGGAACAAGCAAATAAAACCAAACTATATAGTCGGAATCGTTTGCAAAATTTGTGTAGTTATTTTTTTCAATTTTTGTGTCATTATTCGCGAGCCGCCGTATCAATCAATTTTAAAAGGAATTTACCACAATTGTACAAAATCACCACCCCAACCCCATGTTCAAAAAAAAATTTTTAATGGTTCAAAAAGCCCTTTTCTGAAAACCCTGCAATTCCCTATAAATGGCCAAGGATACAGTTTTCATAAAGCGATTTATTTCTATGGCTAGGAATAAGCACAAACTAATTATACATATCACTCACCAATAGCTCATTCCAATTCCGGGCAGTCATCATCAGTGCCAACTGTGATTGAGTCCTTGCGTTTTTTTTTAAGTGAGGTGTAATGAGTTAATCCACCAGGTAAAAAGTCGACTACGATCTTCCTGAAATCGAAAATCAAAGAAAGATAAAATTGTAAAAGTAAAACCACTTAATATCGAATAACAGAGACCTGTAGGCTAATGGTCATCAGTCAGAGTTTTCAAGTATTGTCCGCTGGCTGTATCCCAAATGCGACAGCGTCCGTCATAACTGGAACTCACAATCAATGAACCATCACGATTGAAATAAACGGCTGGCACAGGGTCAGAATGTGCTGGCAGAGGTGTTAAACACTTGCCAGTGCGCACATCCCAAATACTGCCAGACACAACCAAATTTGATTGAGGGTGAATGTGGCCACAGAAGACATAATTGCTATGTCCTTTTAGAGAACATCTGCCCGAACTCAGCTCCCCTCTTTTTTAACCGTTTTATGGTCACTGGCGCCTACCAAAAGACGTTAATCAGATGACCAGGCAACATCGCTTATACCAAGCTTATGACCGGATATAGTGTTCTCAAATTTGCCATCACATGCGCCCCAAATTTTGATTAACTCACCAGCTGAAGAGCTTGCCAACCACTCACCGTTTGGGCTGAATTTAACCGCAGATACAGCTTTGGAGCATCGGCCGGGAGTGATGTGTTCATTTGCACTACCACAGTATTAATATTGTCCAACACGAGCTTTTAATGTTTGCTGCTGCAGCTAATTTTTAAAATTTTTTTTATTGAATGCATGTTTGGAACTTAATATGGAATGTTGAGTAATAGTATCTATATTATGTTTACATTAGATAATATAAGTGAAAGCTTCCAAACATCTACATATCATATTGAGTCAGTCCATATCTTTTATCATAAAAAAAAGGAAAAGAACAAATTTAAGAGCGTTCCATGTTTGGAATGCCGCACAAAATGAAAGTGAGTTATATTTTTTGTGGCTAAAAATCATATTTATCTGATCTATTTGAAAAACTTTTCTTCAGATTTGCATCTGTCAAATTTTCTTATGGAAGGCTAAGGTCTACCTTTATAAGTATCAACTCGTGCGCACACAGTATATGCATTTTCAATTCCAAATTAAACTTTGCTATTTCTCTAACGCTATACGATCAGTATAGGCCGCCCATAAGCGATCACGATATAACGCTGCTGCCTTTTCAACAGTTTTAGCTTGTATATATATATATAGTTCCTTAACCACATTTCCGGGCGTTTGATATTGTTGACCCAGCTGATCAACACTATCATCGATCTTTACACCAGGCGTCAATTGCACTAAACCAGGAAAATTGAAACACTTCGCCGGCAATAAAATCAATATCTGCACCTTCTGTTGCTATTTTATTAACTGCTTCCGAATATTTATCTTCGATTAAACTACCCGAATTTGATAATTCGGCTAACAAGAAAACGCTGCGTTTTTGAACATCTGCAGCACTATCTTCAAAGCCAGCTTTTAGACCTTGTAATCTGCTACGACCGGTGAGTGTATGTGCGGTAACCAAATCAGCCCAATCGGCAATTTTGTAAATGCCTTTACCGTATTGCAATGACACAGTATTGCCAATATCAGCAAATTCGCGATCTTCCATAAGTAGGCAATTGTGTTTTTCTGCAAGAAGACGTAAATTTTTGATGAACGCATCATTGAAATCGTCGATAATGTCGACGTGTTTTGAGCACACAAATATCCACAAATATCAGCGATATTAAGAATCTCTTCGGCTTTCGTTAGATCAGCGCCTAGATAAAGATTTGTCCTTTTACTGAACAGTAAATTGAATAGTTTTTTGGCTACATCACTTTTTGTAAGTGCGGCGCGTTTTTCAAATGATAGTTTCGTACGTGAGAAGTCAGTGGGAACGTTTTGTTGTAGATTTGGAAACGAGACATCACTGCTTATTTGCGACGCTGCTATATATTTGGCAACCGCATATACAGTATCAGATTTTATTTACCGGTCTTGTTTAAGGGCTTTAGCAGACATGAAAGTGTAAATAATGAATGTATGCGACCATTGTGCTTTATTATATTGGCTACTCCCGACCTACCACTACAACCGCATCTTTGACGATAATACCTTCTTTCTCCAAATCGCGCACTGTCTCCAACACACTTGAACCAGATGTCACAACATCCTCAATTATGAGACACCTGCCTGCACTATATAAGTCTTCAATCAGTTTTTTGGTACCTGTAACTGCTCCATTATCGTATTAACAAACGCAACCCTGCGTATTGCTGAATATTTGCCTTATTTCTTTATTTCTTGTATTTCGTATTGCTGAATATTTATCATATTTCTTTATGTTGTTCTATTTCACTCGTTCAATTTATTCGTTGTTAACTTTTCTTTGTAACTTATAAGTTCAGTTAAATACTGGACGCCAACAAAGTGTAACACGCTTTAGACTTGTGAATTAAATGTTCATTTTAAAACTAGTAAACATATATTTTTTACTTGCCAGTAGCATCAGTGATATAAGTTTACACTTTGCGTCCAAATTAACTTGTCCATTGAGACAATAAAGCGAAATATAGCCGAAATTCATACGCGCAGTCAGCGTTCTAACTATTTATCGTCAATTCGCAGCACGCCAAGCTGTCGTAATTAAAAACATCGCAGTCAGCGTCCCAAATTAACTTGTCCATTGTGACAATAAATTGAAATATTGCCCAAATTCGCACACGCAGTCAGCGTTCTAAATATTTGTCGTCACTTCGCAGCTGCCTTAATTCAAAACGTCGCAGTCAGCGTCGCAACCGTCGCCACTTTGCCATAGTCGTGTTGAAGCACGTCAGGTTGTTTAATTTATAAGCGTCGCAGTCAACATCGCAACCGTCGCCATTTCATATTGTAGCATAACAGAAAATAAGTCTGTTGTAGTTGGTTGCAATAGATACATAACTCGTCAACATTTGTTGCTGAAAATCAAATTAACCGTCAACATTTGCCCCATCGAATACTCGCCACTTTATTTTCATTTGAACAAACAATTGCAACAAAGAAGTTCATTTTGCGTCATAAAATTTCGTGTAAATGATGACAACAAACAAATCAAAAGAAAATAAAAATACCGATGGAAATTCGGCAGAAAATTCGGAGGAAGACGAGAATTTAAACAGAACAATGGTTGAAATGAATAATACCACCGGAGAAAACGCATCAGCACAAATTTCACAACAAGAATTGGCAGCGTTGTTAGCCAGCATAAATTCCCTGCAGGAGTCAGTTAGCGAACTACGTCGTGACAACGAGCGATTGCAAATGGAAAGAGATAATGCCGCCGCAGCTAATCTTCCAGCTGGTTCATCGGCCATAACATTTACATCATCCGCAAATGTTTTAAACAATTTAGGGCTGAACTCTACCACCGCTGTTGATTCAACCATCGTATCTGCCATTCCGCATTGCAAGTACTCCACAACGACTACCAAACAATCATCAGAATATATGCCATACCAAACAACTGTAGGCACAGCAAATTCGCTAATTATTTCTCCCTCTCCTGTCGCCACAACCGTCGCCGGTGTTTCACCAGTAAAACAAGTTGCCTATAACCAACCATTGCCATATCTAGGATCCATGCCGAATGTTCCTGTGAACCTTGGGAACACACCGCCACCGAGCCAATATTTACCATCGCTGCCTACCTTGCAGGCCGCACAACCACAGATGTATCAGCCAGGAGCTGAGCAATATCGAGGAACGATGACATACGTGGAAAATGCAGCTGCTAAACTCTATCCCCTGCCTACTTTCAGTGGTGATCCGGAAGACTGGCCATTATTTAAAGTGAGTTACATTGACACCACCAGAGAGTTCGGCTACAATAACAAGCAAAATTTGATACGATTGCAGAAAGCGCTGAGTGGAAATGCCAAGCAAAAGGTTTCGTTACTGCTAATTTTTCCAGACGAGGTGTCACATGTTTTAGATGAGCTGGAATTTAATTTCGGACGTCCTGAGTTACTGTTACGTGTACAGATGCAAAAGATACAACAGTGCCCAGTTATAAATGAAAGAAATATTGAACAAATAGTTGACTTTTCAAATAAATAGTGGCGTTTTTAAAGTCTTCCAATGGCCATCATCATTTAATGAGCCCTATGCTATTGGAGTTACTCGTCCTTAAGATGCCACCCTCGAAGCAGTTCGAGTGGAGTCGTCACATCCTGAATATATCACATCCTAATCTTCAAGTTTTTTCTGATTGGTTAAGTGAATTGGCGAAAGTGGTTAGTCTGATGCCGTCAGTTTATACAGCCCTTCAGCCTCCGGTTACCACAACGTCGTGGCGCTAGCATGGATCGCCAACAAAACAACAGACGTTACACCAGTCTTCGTCCCGTCAGTAAAATTCTGGCCCTAGCACATCACGTCGAATGTTGTACACTTCCGAATCAGGTGAGTCCAAAGCCTGTGTTAAATGCAATCAAGAGCATCAGCTAGAAAATTGTGGTCAATTTAAAACATTGTCGGTATTTAAAAGATGGGAGTTCGTTAAACAACGCTCCCTTTGTTTTTCTTGCCTCAAAGCTGGCCATAATTTAAGTAACTGCCAATTTAAAAGGGTATGTGGCATTGATTCTTGTCGACGTATGCACAACGAGCTGCTCCATAATGCAGAGTCAGTACCGGCTGCAGCTAAATCGAATGTTTCCACACCACAAGAAAACGCACATATTTTAAATACGTCAATAAATAAGAACACTGCATGCCTATTCAAAGTCCTTCCAGTCATTGTTAATGGACCGAAGGCAAGTGTTAAAATCTACGCAGTGATGGATGAAGGGTCATCAGTCACACTTTTGGAAGAAAATATTGCCAACGTCTTAGGTGTTCGAGGATGCATCGCCCCACTCACATTACAGTACTACAACGAAAAACAAACTACCGAGAAGTCACGCATGGTCAATCTAGAAATTCGTGGTTTAGATTCAGCATCGTATCAAATTAAGAATGTACGAACAGTAAAACACCTCGATCTGCCGACGCAGTCGTTTCGCAAAGATGCGCATGAACATTTGGTACATTCATGTGTAGCAGATTATGAAAACGCGCAGCCATCATTGTTGATAGGTCTTGATAACAGCTTTCTATGTACACCTAATGATACGATTGACGCCGGACCGGACCAGCCTATCGCAGTCGCCACCAAATTGGGTTGGTTGGCGTACGGACCAGTAGGATCAGTGAGTACAGCCAAGGTGCTCCATGTGCGCCAGTCTGTTAGAGAAAATCAATTACATCAGCTTGTCGCGGACTATTTCAGTGTCGAAAACTTTGGTGTCAAGCATTTAAACGCGACTTTGGAGTCAAACGAAATCAGCCGTTCCAGGCGCATTCTGGAAGAAACCACCAGATATCTTGGGAATAGTTATGAGATAGGATTGCTTTGGCGCGAGGACCATATCCAACTGCCCCTCAGCTATGATATGGCCAAGCGAAGATTAATTAGTGTCGAAAACAAAATGATGAAGGATGCCAGCTATGCCGCCACCTACAAAGCAGAAATAACAAAGTATATCGATAAGGGATATGCACACCTGTTGACAATGCGTGAAGCACAACACCATACATCTACGACTTGGTATTTACCTCATTTCGGTGTAATAAACCCCAACAAGCCGAATAAGATGCGCATCGTATTTGGTGCAGCTGCTGTTGTGGAAAATACATCACTCAACTCTACACTATTGAAGGGACCAGAACATGCTCAATCAATCATGGCAATTATGTACAAATTTCGCCAACGTAAAATTGCAGTCGCTGGGGATATCGAGGCCATGTTCTCTCAAATAAAGGTTAGACCGGAAGACATAAATGCGCAACGATTTTTATGGAGGGATGGCAACCAATCCGAGCTTATACGAGTATACGTAATGTCGTCCATGATATTTGGTGCAACTTGCTCACCATGTTGTGCTGAGTACGTGAAAAATAAAAACGCTGATCAGTTTGTACAATCCATGCCGCGTGGTGCCAAAGCAGTGATACACAACACTTACGTAGACGACCTGGTCATCAGTTTCGACGATGAGCAAGAAGCGGCCGAAGTTGTTAATGAAACTATAGTCATCAATGCCAGAGCAGGATTTAACTTGAGAAATTTTGTATCCAATGCCAAGCAACTGCAACAACAGTTAAATGGACACACCATAGCCAAATCAAATGTCGTCAATATGGACCAATCACAGACCGACAAAATTCTTGGTATGTATTGGAACAGCAATAACGATGTTTTGGAATTTCATTTTAGGTTCTACAAAATATGTCGAGACGTTATCGATTGTGTACGTGATCCAACCAAACGAGAACTACTTGCCATCGCTATGTCTATCTATGATCCGTTTGGCATTCTGGCGAACGTTACCATTACCGTCAAGATAATTATCCAAGCTACTTGGAAACAAAGCATTGAATGGGACGATCCTTTAACAGCGGAGCTTAACAAGCAGTGGGCAATATGATGGTCATCCTTTCAGAACGTGGAACAGTTCGCGGTGCCTAGATGCCTCTCACCCCGTTACTCAACGGCAGGCGAAATACATTTACACATCTTCGTAGATGCAAGCGACACAGCTTATGCTGCAGTGGCATATTTAAGAATCAAGCAAGATGACAGTATCGACGTCGCATTTTTGTCTGGAAAATCGCGGTGCGCCCCTAAACGAGAAATATCCGTTCCACGATTAGAACTGCAAGCCGCTGTGATGGGTAGCCGTTTAAAGAGTTCCATAGAAGAATGTCTTGAGCGAAAAATGGACAGTATAACGTTTTGGAGTGACTCTAAAACCGTATTACTATGGATTCGTTCTACCACGCGAAATTTCAAACAGTTTGTCGCCAATCGTATTGCAGAGATACTAAACAACACCGCACCCTCACAGTGGCGGTGGATACCATCGGCAATAAACGTAGCCGATGCCGCAGCAAAAATAAAGTCGCCACCCATAGTCCAATCAAATTCACCGTGGGTAAAAGGTCCCGATTTCCTGCATGTCAGCGATGCACATGCATTCCGAGCACTGCGTCAAAGAAGAAACGCACAAATTTTTGCTGGTCACAGCCAACAAGGTAAAGCACATTGTGGAAATTAGCAAGTTTTCGTCATATTTGAGACTGTTGCGAGTTATTGCCTGGGTTAAACGTTTTGTTGATAATGTAAAGGCTAAACAGAGCAGACGCGGAGAACTTACAGCAGAGGAACTGACTGAGGCCGAAATCTACCTGTGCCAACAGGTCCAACATGAAGTTTTTTATAAAGAGATCTACGCTCTACAAAATAACCAATCTGTGCCGAAGTCTAGCGCACTATACCAGCTTACCCCGAAGCTCGATGAAAAGGGTATCCTACGGGTGAACGGCAGAATCGATGCAGCTTACTGTCTCCCATACTCAGCTCGTCACCCCATTATACTGCCGAATGGTCACGCCCTCTCGAATTTAGTAATGGACTACTACCATACAAAACGGCATCATCATAACGATCAACTTATAATCAACGAAATGAGACAGCACTTCTGGATACCCCGGTCCCGTCATCTATTGAAAACTGTTAAAAGAAACTGTCCTGTGTGTATTAAAAGTAGCGCTAAACCTATTGTGCCGCGGATGGGTCAATTGCCACCGGACCGCCTTACGCCCTATGTACGCCCATTTACATATGCGGGCGTAGATTATTGTGGGCCATTCCTTGTCGCCATCGGCCGACGTCGAGAAAAACGCTGGGTAGCGCTATTTACTTGCCTGACAACACGAGCTGTCCATATAGAAATCGCTAAGGACTTATCAACCGATGCCTTCATTATATGTATGAGAAACTTTGTTAACCGTAGGGGCGTGCCCATTCGTTTGGGAAGCGACAACGGCACCAACTTTATTGGGGCCCAAAAGGTACTGGAAAAGGATCAGCAAATCTTTGATTTCGACGCAATACAACAGGAGGCCGCTAAAAATAGAATTGAATGGGTTTTCAACTGCCCAGGTCATCCTGCCGCTGGTGGATGCTGGGAGCGTCTGGTGCAATGTGTTAAGCGCATATTACAAAGAGTTCTCAAAGACGAAGCACCACGAGTCGAGACATTGCGAAGCGTGCTTATCGAAGCTGAAAATATAATAAACAGTCGTCCGTTGACAGACATCCCAGTGACGCCCGACAACCCTGAACCATTGACACCAAATCATTTTTTATTAGGTGGCCTGAATTCGACACAGACCCCAGCTCCCAGTGAGGAGAATGTCTGTTTACGTAAACAGTGGCGTATAGCACAAAACTTAAAGAACCGTTTCTGGAAACGGTGGATATCCGAATATTTGCCCCAATTGCTCCTTCGGCAAAAATGGCGTGAAGAAGTTCGACCATTGGAGGTAAGCCAGTTGGTTTTGGTGTGTGACTCACAGCTCCCAAGAAGTCAGTGGCAAACAGACCGCATAACCGAAGTCATTACCGCAAAGGATGGTCAGGTGAGGAGCGCCACGGTGCAAACAAGCCACGGTATCCTGCGAAGACCGACCTGTAAGCTAGCCGCTTTAGCGCTGTGAATCCCCATGGATTCACGGAGGGGTGGAATGTAACTGCTCCATTATCGTATTAACAAACGCAACCCTGCGTATTGCTGAATATTTGCCTTATTTCTTTATTTCTTGTATTTCGTATTGCTGAATATTTATCATATTTCTTTATGTTGTTCTATTTCACTCGTTCAATTTATTCGTTGTTAACTTTTCTTTGTAACTTATAAGTTCAGTTAAATACTGGACGCCAACAAATTGTAACACGCTTTAGACTTGTAAATTAAATGTTCATTTTAAAACTAGTAAACATATATTTTTTACTTGCCAGTAGCATCAGTGATAGTACCAGAATCTTTAGCCTTTGTGCGCCGTAATAACATAGGTGTACCTTGGTGCACAGACACTAAAGTGGCCAATGGTAGAGCGGTATATGGCACACCGCATATATGATTTGCCGTCAGTTGATGCTCCTTAATATGCGATGCAACCAAATCGGCAACATTTTTTCATCACATGTGGGTAACTGACTATCACGCGCAAGTCAAAATATACAGGTGATGCTCCTTTATATGCGATGCAACCAAATCGGCAACATTTTTCAACACATGTGGGTAACTGACTATCACGCAAGTTAAAATATACAGGTGAATTAATGCCCGTCGTCATCTTGAAATCACCAAATTTGAAAGCATTTATCTCATATAATTTAAGAGCGAGTGACTTACGTTCATCACACATTTTATCGGTTGTTAGACGCAAGTGTTTGGAATTTAACTATAGATTTCAAAAAGTCTCGTTATTGAAATAAAATAATTGCAAAATGTTTCACTACTTACCCTTTTGTTCAGCCACGCGTAAATTTCACATGAATTGAAGTGAAACGGTAAAGTAAATCTTTCGATTCATTTTTTTTCTGCTTCATTCTCTATACTGGAATGCTCAACCAACGTAGGTATGTATGTATAATACATACAAGAAAACGAGAAACGGCAGAGTTGCCACGTTACCTAACGCGACCACCAAATGGTCCGTTTCTCGACGCCTCTGTCAATGTCCAAGTACTCCTTATCCTTTATATAGGACGACCACGATGGTCCACACCGCACCTTAAACCACCCCCCCCCCCCCCACCACCTAAGTAAATAAAATAAACTCTTTTAAGGTCAATTCCCTTTGTTTTAATATTTAAACTGAGAAAATGTATTCTATATATTATATATATTCTTGTCTCCACATCTCACTGACACTATTGGTGATGAATCCGCTTTCTGTGTAGGGAGAGCGACGCTGATGAAGTGTACTTCTTCGGGCACTCCCAGCACCGATAGGGATAAAATCTCATATGCCCATTCAAGTGAGCCACTAGGCATGCAAACGACGATAGCGCTCGGTTGCACACGCGGCAGTTGAACATACCACACGGAGGTGAACCGTGAGGTGGCCGCCGGAACCACAATACGCCCTCATAGCTTGCGTAAAACTGGCCATACCAGGCAATGGTGTTCCCGCGCATTTTTACTGCTATCGGCGTCAGCAGAGCACGGAGGATACAAGGGTTCACGCGCCGCAACCCCTCTGCCACCGCCTGCTGCACAAGCTCCTCCGGCGCATGACAAATGAAGGACCCCCTCCGCCGCTCCGGATATCGCACATCCGCCACCACCTGGATGGGCTCCTCGTCCTCAGCCTCCACCGTCACTAAAATAAACTGCATTGGCTCCATTTTGACACTGAAAAGAACAAAAAAAAGGGAAAACAACCACTAGGACAAATACTCAAATGCCTTATGAGTATCTCATACTTACGTCGTTCCACGGTGGTTGTTGCTTAAATATTGACAACGAAGTAGAAGGCATGTGCTCACCACAACCTTCCAGTAACGGGTCCTTAAAGTCCCGGTTACGCGGCTATAGCGTCTAGGAACCAGGGCTGCCATAAGCCCTTATAAGTACACATCACCCATACCTTTTGCGTGTATAATCCATAAACACCATAAGTTTCCACGAGATGGCAACCCACGGCACAACACCGACAGTTTCATTAGTGCTGTCATATTAAGAAAGAAAAGGAAGCGGATACCGATAACTACACCAAAGCAGTACCGAAAAACGCAAAACATCACAATCGGGACTGACGTGTTTTTTCTATTTTTCACTCATATGGGCATCTCATGCAGTACCAACCAGGCATACACAACAAAGAAATTCAAAAAAAGGAAAACAAAACAAAAACAAACCCCTCCTTGCACAAAAAATGTAACATTTTTTTTACAAAGAAATTTTTTTGTTGTTTTCTTTTACCCGTTTTTTGGGCACTGTTTTCTGGCTGTGGGGCAGGACTTTTTGTTTTTCAACAACAAACATCACAAACAGTCATTATAAGGGCTCGGTACAAAAACAATCCGAGTCCCGAAATAAAAGAATCCCGACACGACAAAATCCCGAAATGGGAAAAGTCAACTGTTTCTACCGGCCTAGTGTGCTACTGCCCCAGTGACCTAGTTTTTTTTTTTCAAGGGCAAGCAAATACATATATGTAAATATATATTCGCACGCCACAAATTCACCATACCAGCTGTCAGCTGACCAATCAATACACGACAGGGTTGCACACCATCTCAAAATGGTACGTGCAGATAGAACGCGTCGTTGAGAACGCATCGCCAATCTGCATGCAAGCACCGGCAGTAGGCACACTTTCCAATTTAATTACGATTTGCGCTGCTCGTCATGAGCTTTCGCACAAAATTAAATATATACCTTCGTCGGCCCCTACGCTTCGCTTTAAACTCGCTTTTATTCATCTATTTTAATATACGTTTTTGTAATAAAACACCGTCGCTTCACCCAACCAACCTCACGGCCACTCGCCCTGGCACATCCATAAAATGCCACAGTCGACCTGAGAGCGACACGACACGTTATACGCTGGAACGGAGACCTCGGCCTCTTCGTCCAGCCCAGAAAAACCTCAAACCCTCGAGTCTGGAACGGAGACCTCTGCCTCTTCGTCCAACCAAGAAAAAGCTTTCTCAAAAAAAAAACCGCAAATCTGGAATGGAGACCTCGGCCTCTCCATCCGGAACGACAAAAAACCACAGAATAACAAAAAATGGTGCCACTCTGAAACGGAGACCTCGGCCTCTTCGTCCAGCCTTACTGGCCATCGACTATACACATATTACATTCTGAATTTCTATATTTGTGTATAATTCAATGGCAAGAAATATTCACTTATAACTGTTCATAACCGCTAATTTTTTCTCTTAGCTCAGGTGGCATGCGAAGCAAGTCGGAAAGGATTCCCGGCCATTTTGCGTCGTCAGACGAACTCCTCATTTAGATTAAGTTTAGTGTGTAAGTCTTATATTCATTTTTCTTGTTTCAGTGGAGGTCATTGGCGAAAAACGATGTTGCGTATCGCAAGGGGGCCGGCATGTTTAGGCAGGATGCCTAACTTTTTCCGCATCTGTCTGCGATCTCCCCAATGCAACCCTGCGAACCGATACTCGATACTCGAATTAATTTGTAACCACCCACACCATCACCGCCACATGCATGTGCATGCATGTACATGTACGTGTATGTGTGTTTTTTGTCAGCACTCATGCATATGCATGTCGGGGTTGATGTGTGGGTGCCTTTTCCCTCCAAAACGGAGGTTTTGCGGGTCAACGGTTGTAGCTTGCTATACAACCGGCCTCTTGGATTTCAACACCCGTACAGCACGCATCTGCCGCCAACGATCTCTGCCGTTCCGATCACAATAAATTCAGGTAATATTGTAACCAACTAATTCATATAGTTATACAATAAACCACATATATTATAACGAGAAATCTCGTCTATTTGCTTATTTTCTATTCCATACACCTATTTCCACTGAGATCGACCCCGGTGCGCCCACCTACCTCCAGGAGCACACGCACCCCGGCCGAACAGCTATTGCGTTATGAAGATGGTTATCAATACGAGAAAGTTTTTGGTCCACTTGTACGGCTAGAAACAGAACACGCTAAAAATTTAAAAGAATCGCAAACACAGGAGGGTACAGTAATAAGATGGGACCTTGGCTTAAACAAAAAAACAATAGCATATTTTACGCTTGCTACATCTGATTCGGACATGAAACTAAGGTAACATTTTACAAGACGGTGTACCGCCTAATTTTTATCGAAATTTCTCAAAGGTGGTATCAAAAGACGCGTCTAGACCTCCGTTTTAAGAATCCGAAAGGAAAATTAAAAATTTTATTTTAGTCAAAAGTTATTTATAAAAACCGTAAAACGACCGCGGGAGGGTTAGAAATATGGGTCCCGACCCACAATTTTTTTTGTTTAGAACACCTTTCTGGGTTGGCGGCCTTCGGCCGCGCGTATAATAAATTATCCTGTGTGGATCCGACACCGGTTTGGGGATCAAAATTAAATGCGTGCAAAACACCTTTCTGATTAGTGTGTGTGTGTACATATGTACATATGTTGATATCAAACGTGGCAAAAAACAACAACCGCATGGAAATTTGAACCGATTTTTTGCTTATATCTTTTGGCAGAAATAAAAATTTTATTTTCGCTTTCGGATTCTTAAAACTTAGGTTGAGACGCGTCTTTTGATACGACCTTTGATAAATTTCGATAAAAATTAGGTGGTGCACCGTCTTGTAAAACGTTACCGAAACTAATGCATGTGTTATTCATAAGTTAATACTTCTAGGCTGTAGCCGTTAACAGTTTTATGAAATTTGTGTTTTTGATGGAAAAATAAAAGAATTATAGAAACATATATAACTCGTCTTATTGTAAACAGATTAACTCAAAATTTAAGCTTTGTGGGAGAATGCAATTCAAGCTTTGTCATATGGTTTGTATATGGTTCAATTCTCCTGCTAATTTCTAGGGCACTGAAGTGGGTGGCTAATTTTCTGCTAAAGAATATGTTTATAATAGTTTGAAGAATTTGCTATATTCTTCCTCTGTATTTTTCATTAAAAATTGATTCTCTTTACCATACAAATATTATGCATGAATAATTATGAATTTCGTAATAAAAGGTACATATTTTTTTCCTTTTTATTCCAATTTTGGTTCATATATTCTGTATACTAAATTAAATTAATGTATAACATTCACTCTACTCCGGAAAACAAACTTAAACATTCATTTTTTATATCCAGGTATACAAATAATTGCCTATTAAAGGTAAATTAAAGCGATCGCCATAGCTGTAAAAAATCGCCAAATCTATATTCACTGATAGCTCAAAATCGCTGTATCGCCCATAATATCTTCTGTATAGAATCGCTTGTTAAAATAAATCGATCGCTATAGCTATAAAAAATAGCCGTGATTCAAAAATAGCCATAACTATTTTCACTGATAGCTCAAAATCGCTATATCGTCCATCACTAGAAGATGTCTAGTTTTTCAAGCCAGATGGCGCTAGTGCCGTTCTCCATAAATATACGTGCAATATACTCATAATGCATAAGACTGTACAAAACTCATCTAAATCAAAGCTTTTATGGGACGGGGCTTTAAGCGACGCTCAAGACATATTAATCACCAAAAGGTAAGTTGTTGTTGTCTAGCGAGAGAACATACAAAGGTTAGGCCGTGTCGATTTGTGGGGAGGCAAAAAAATCGCCCATTGCTCTGTGAAAATTATATTCTAGGGATCAAAGTAAGAAACTTTGCCGAAGGAACCATACCTCTAAAACGAATTCTGATGTTTTTATTTTTATTTTAATGGGCGATTTTTAAATCGCCCCGCCCTAAAAAAGGTGGTAGGACAGAACACGAACAGATGAGACTCAGCATTGCTTGTAGCTATTTTTGATGAATTGTATCTAGGCCTGTGCACAAAGGTCCGTATCACTCTTAAAATTCATACTATGCCCGTGGGAGCATTTACAAAGTGCAACATTTCCAGAATGAAGCGCTTATTATCGCTACATTTTCTAAATCTGGATAGTGCCCCATCGTCCTACAATTTTGCGTTAAAGCCGTTTTGTTGTCATTAGGGTGTTCGGGATTTTATATATTCGATTAGCTTAAATACTTCTCTTTAATTTGGACTTAGTTGCCCCACATATACCTTATTGCATACGTGTCATACCCGTCACCATTGCATTTGATTTTATAAATTACGTCGGATTTCTCGTATTTTTCGATATAACTTTTTGAGTTGCTGTATATGTATATGCTGCAGAGTATTGCCATATTTAAGTGCTATTCTAACTTTTTCTTTGTCGTACATTTTAGAATGATTTATTCTGTTTGGCAAGCCTGGTACAAATATTGTTGTAAAAAATTAACTAAATTTCTTGAACCCGGCGTAGGCAAATAAATAAAACTCTTCAATTAAAATACTTTAAATTTATTTCGATTATTTGACCAACTTTACCGTAGGTTAAACAATTTTTAGTTTTGCTGCTTTACATTTCAAGCGATGTTTTCAGAATGATTTTTCATACTCCCGTTTGTCAGTTGCTAGCCACGCCGCATGAATAATTACGGACTTCTCCCCTTTGTCGCTTGCCTTATTTAACAATCAATCGGCGATCGGCATATGATGTGCTTTATTTGTCGCAATGAAAATCTCTTGATGGTGACGCTGCCAGGCTGTTCGTAACACTCCCCCTGGTATATCCTGGTCAGCAGGTTGTACCACTTTTATATCTAGATCAGCAACTTTTGCAGCAGGTCGTTCATATACGCCACTCACAGTTTTAATTGTTACACTTCTTACTCTGCCATCTAGACTTTTCCGTATATCAATCACTCTCCCTTTTGGCCAGCAGTTTCGCGAACTATTCTGCTCGACTAGCCAACGTCGCCAATATAGATTGGCTTCACATCATTGAACCATTTGCTTCTTCGTGTTATTATTGGAAGGTATTCCATGAACGCCGCCATAAGGCGTCAGCAAGTTGTTGAGATGTTCGCCATCCACGTCGTAAAGTAATACCTTCATTTACTGGTTCGGCAATAGGTTTAACACAAGCCGAACTTCCAAGCAGGAAATGGATGGGTGTTAGCGCTTCATCTGTTTCTTGCTCCAATTGTATATAAGTAAGTGGCCGCGAGTATATTATCATTTCCGCCTCCATTAATGCTGACCGAAGAAGCTCGTCGTTTGAATTGCATTTGGGCATAATGCGATAAAGTATGCTTTTGATCGAACGTACCAGCCACTCCCAAGCTCCGCCCATATGAGGTGATGCGGGCGGTATGAAGTGCCATTTAGGTGCTGGCGAAGTGAATGTTTTGGCCAGCTGATTTTGGTCGATTTGCGAAAATGCGTATTTAAGTTCTTTTTCCGCGCTCTTAAAATTTGTTCCATTGTCACTCCTTATTTCTAACGGGGGCCCCTGCGGGCCATGAAGTTTCTAATAGCAAGAATACACGAGTCTGTAGATAGCGAATGCCCAATCTCTATATGAACAGCCCGTATTGTAAGGCAGGTGAATAGAACCACGTATCTTTTTTCACTGCTTCTTTTCACAGTTACCAAGAGTGGGCCAAAATAATCCACACCTCTATAAGGAAAGGGTCGGCAGTGATCGGCTGTACGGCATGTGGGCAAGGGAGCCATTCTCGGAGTTTGAGGCCGCGCGTTGCGGTTTTACAATGTTGGCAGCTGCGTCGAATTTGATTCACCACAACTCTAAGCTTTGGGATCCAGAAATACTGGCGAATTTCATTAACGACGGTTTCTAGACAGCCATGATGAAATTTGTATAAAAATCACTAAGAATTAAGAACTTTATGTGATGATTACGCGGCATCAACACAGGGTGCTGTCGACCACCAATTTTTACTCTTCCATCTGCTCGCAACACTTTATCGTTGTCAAGATAGGGCGACAATTTATAGATATCGCTAGCCTTTCCAATCGGATTTCCCTTCAACAATGAAGCTATCTCATCGGCAAACACGTCCATTTGCGCTCTTTTCCAGAGTTGTTTTTGAGCTGTAACTAGGACTTCAGACCTGAGTGTGTCTGGTGGAACAGATCCACCACGTACTTTAATTAGCCAAGCGCGTGCGCAATCGATGGTCCTTGCAGTGGTGCGGAGGAGACGATTCCACGTTGAGAACCGTTCAGGCTCACCCGTTATGGGTCGCAAGTGTTGTAATTCACTGTGATTGCCAACATACTGTGGGCCAAGCTCTTCGGTAATGTCGTTCGAAATCGATTTTTTTTGAATATGCCACTCGTCTGGGTTTAGTATCAGAAATGGAGGTCCTTTCAGCCCACGACTTTCGCTGGAAGAATCAGGATCGCCACGCCATTTTGCTGCTTCATCAGCAACATTCTCTGCAGTCGGGACTCAACGTCATTCCTTCAAATTGCGCAACTCTAGGATTTCGCAGACCCGAAAAGCGACAAACTGCTTGTATCGCCGAGCATCAGCCTGTAGCCACGCCAGGACTGTCCTCGAGTCGGACAAAATATGGAGGCTGTAATTGAGATGGAGAGTGATTCTTGTACGTGATTTGCAAGACGAGCTCCGAGTAGCGCAGCTTTCAATTCTAGCCGCGGAATAGACATAACCTTCAGTGGCGCTACCCTAGTTTTACTACAAACCATGGCGCAGTCACCGACTTTCCCATCTGAAAAGCGCAAGTAACAAACAGCTGCATAGCTCGACTGACTAGCATCAACGAATATGTGTAACTCAATTTAAGGTGGGCTGATGAAACTAGCCCTGGTGTATTGGCGTGGAATTCGCATCTTCTCAATTTGTGAAATGAGGCTTAGCCATCGAAGCCACTTCTATAACTGACCATCAGAAATGCGTTCATCCCAATCGCACCCCGATCTCCATATCTCCTGAATGATTATCTTAGCAAAAAACCACGTAGAAGCCGATGAATCCAAGTGGATCATAAATAGTCATTACGAGACTTAATATCTCACGTTTGGTTGGTCGACATTGATTGATCAGCAAATCTGACTCCCTGTGCTTAGCTGATAATCTAAATTCGAGATGATCCGTTGAGGCGATCCACCATATTCCTAGGACCTTTTCAGTTGGTAGTTCGTTTTCAAACTTGAGGCAAAGAGATTCATTCGTCTTTGCACCTAGGGCTTCCAGTACTTTGTCCGAGCTCGAAAGAAAATTGCGGATATGAAACCCCCCTTTGTCATGGACACGTTTAACATCGAGCGCCAGGTGAACGGCCTCTTCTTCAGTGTGCACGCTATCTCACATATCGTCCACGTAATGGTTTTAAAGTATGCATCTCGCGGCATTAGGGAACTCATTCTGAAATTCAGTTGCATTTTTATTTTTAACGAATTGTGCGCAGCTTGGCGAACATTTGGACCCAAATGTCATTACTGACATAATAAAATGAGTTGGCTCGAATTTTCTCGGCTCGTGCCAGAGGAATCGGAGAAAATTTTGGTCCTCAGAACGGATCCGTACCTGATGGAACATTTCTTCAATATCGGCGGTAATGGCGAAATGTTTTTGACGAAACTTGAATAAAATTGATAGCAGTGGCGTTGTCAGATCTGGAGCTGCGAACAACAGAGAATTGAGTGATACGCCATTCACTTTAGCTGCATCGTCCCATACAAGGCGAACCTTGCCTGGCTTAATGGGATTACACACGGCAAATACTGGCAAGTACCAATAACTTTCGACGGCAGTATTCTCTGGTGTTATTCGCTTTGCATATCCCTTTCGAAGGAAGTCAACCATTTTGGCTTGAAGTATCTCTGAAAGCTTAGGGTCACGCTGCATTTTATTTAGTAAACATTGAGCTCAGTATTTTGACATAGGCAGGCTGTCTGGTAGCCGCACATTCGGGTGCTTCCAAAGCAGTCCGGTTTCAAATCGTTCACCTAGTCGAACCGTGAGTTGCTTTTGTTGTTGGGCGGCGAGCTGCTCCTCTTTGGACATCAGAGCTGCATCGTTAGCTACTACGCCTAAATTGTCGAGGCATAGAAATGATTTAACGACTTGTACCAACTCTTTATGCTCAGAGCAGTCACATATGTGATAAAGATTTTGTCCTGTGACTTGGAGTGGCGTGACCCCTGGCCTTTGATGGTCCACCCTAGCTTAGTTTTTTCGGCAATAGGAAAATTATCACCCCCTTGTTTAGACTTTACTGCAAGGCCAAGAGCAGCATTGTTTAATCCGACCAAAAGCTGCGGCACTGCGTTGTGATAAAATGTAAGGGAATGTCCCGTAAATACTTAAACTTTAGATTTTAATTTCAAAGTGTCGAGAGATTGAGTAGGCAATTCTAGGTTCTTTACGGAACGTACAGCTTTTAATGGAAACTTTTCATTGCCATTCTTGGAAGATATGGTTAGGTCGACCATGATGGAGTCATCCTCATAGCGGTGCGAGTCGCTTGTCCACCGTAAGCAAAGAGGTTGCGGTGTGCCTCTTACGTCCAGTCTTTCCAAAAGCTCTTCATCGATGAGGGTAACAGAGGATCCATCGTCTAAAAAACGCATATGCCAACACTGTGTTAACGCCTGCATGCAAAATTACAGGTAATACACGAAAAAACATTTTCCCCTCACTTAAGTTATGAGAGATAATATTAGCCGTTTCTGTTTTCTTTGTAACGTTAGACGAATGATTGCCACTAATAGGTGCAGACTCGCTGTGCAATAGTGGGTGGTGGTACCGCATGCATCCATTTACCCCACATGTATTGTTAGATGTACAGTCATGTATGTTTCCTCAAGCATTTGTAGCACAATTTATTTCGACGTACAGTGTCCCACCTTTGAGGTCGCGTCATATCCTTGAAAGAAGTGCAATTAGACAAAGAACTACAATTCTCGCTACAAACGATACAGCTTACCGATTTTGTGTGGTGATTAATAGAACCACGTTTCCGCATCTTTGTTTGCTCAGTTGGCACGAGCACACAGTTGGCTCCTTGTGTGTGTGCATGCCCCAGTACGCCGGTAATCGTCCGGGTAACTTCGATACTAGTTTTTGCTCCAGATCTGGATTGGTCAAATGATTATCTAGCCCTGATGCTTTCCTAGTTGGACATATATTTTGCACAGCGATGGCGAAATCTACTACAGTTGCTGACTTTCTGAAGGAAGTGGCAACTCCTTGATCTGATTTTGGAGTTCATTGATTATTAGTTCGGGACGACCAAACCGCATTCTTAAAGTTGAGATGATTTATGGTAAACAGGAAGAATGAAGATATAGATTGTTTAACGCATTGCGCGCCGGGCCCTCTAGAGATTTTCAGAGCCTCAAAAGGTTCTCCGCATCGGAAAACCCACATAGCTTAGTTGTTGGTTGAAAATGGCGTAAAAGAGTGGCCACTCTGATGGCTTGCCATCGAACTTAGGTATTTCTTAACGAGGCTACTTCGAGGGGCGATTTGCTCTCTGGTTAATCGATGAGGAGAAACCATGGAGCATGCCATAGTGAATGGTAGATCAGCAGGAGGTACTGATGAGTTTTGCAGAGGAAAAAAAACCTGATTCGTTGCAGATGTTATTCGGAGCTGTTGTTCCAAACACGGTATTCTATTTAATAATGTCTGTATGTCACTCACCGGTGAGTTGATAGCTCCCGGTTGGCTTCTCCGAATTTCAGGTAAAACACCATTACCTGTATTTAGGTGGCCTGCGTTCGATGCACATGCTGAATTCGATACATGCGACTTAAAGGGTTGGTTCGTATTAAAGTTGCCTGGAATCAAGGTCGAACATTCGCGCGGTTGCTGTGATACGTCTTTAGCGTGATCATCCAAGCATATTGTTTCGATGCGATGCAAGAGTTCACGTTCTTGTACTACCAGAGTTTCTCTCTGCTTGAGTATCTCCCCCTGTTCTTGAAGTAGTTCAGCTCTGCGCCGATATTGTTGTGCTTTAAACTGCACCGATCGCGAATTAGTGGAAGATACTGAGTCACTACGGCTGGCATGACGATGTATGGATAATGGTGGAGCACATGAATTGATGGCGGTCACTTTACTCGATACGATAGTAGATGCCCGTAGTTGCTCTCCGGTTGCTCTCCAAACCAGTTGTTGGTGGCCATAGCAAATGCCAGCGATGTTGGCGCACTTGTGTTTGCACCCGACGTAAACTCTGCTTTGAAGTGGCCTCGGCAACGTATTCTGCGGAGCTGCAAGATTGGCAGAGGTATTTCCTCCAGAAAATATATTGCGTTCAAGCCAGTTGGTGGTGGCATTGGCAAATGCCAGCGATGTTGACGCACTTGTATTTGCACCCGACGTTAACTCTGCTTGAAGTTGCCTCGGCAACGTATTCTGCGGAGCTGCAAGATTGGCAGTGGAATTTTCTCCGGAAAATATATTACGTTCAGCGTTCTGATGTATTTCCAGACCTCCAGATGTATCATTCAAAGCTGCAAAATTGGCAGCGGTATATCCATCAATATGATTTTGCGATTCCGTATTTGTCGACATATTTAAGGAAACGGCAGCAAATTATGATAAAAATTTTTTAATTCTGAAAAAAATTAACTAAATTTCTTGAACCCGGCGTAGGCAAATAAATAAAACTCCTCAATTAAAATACTTTAAATTTATTTCGATTATTTGACAAACTTTACCGTAGGTTAACAAATTTTTTATTTTGCTGCTGTACGTTTCAAGCGATGTTTTCAGAATGATTTTTCATACTCCCGTTTGCCAGTTGCTAGCCACGCAGCATGAATAATTACGGACTTCTCCCCTTTGTCGCTTGCCTTATTTAACAATCAATCGGCGATCGACATATGACGTGCTTTATTTGTCGCAATGAAAAGCTCTTGATGGTGATGCTGCCAGGCTGTTCGTAACAATTGTATTTGCCTCTTTTTCATTGTTTTCAGTTTTAGCGAAGTTATCTGTTAATAAGATGTGTTGGAAAGCCATTATCCTCCATTAGTCTTCGTGTGGAATCATCCACCAATAGGAGATATATAAATATAAATAGACAAACTTAGAGATAAACTCTGAGTAAGTGATTATCTCTTGGTACAGTTTTACTTTTAGGAATTAAAAGACTAAGATGCATTGATGTACATGCTCGCATGTATGCATCACATATACAAATATAATAATAGATATTTGGGAACAGGCCCGGCGAGAGGGAAGGGGGAAGTGGGAGATTCCCCCCGGGCCCGGGGTGTCTCAGGGGCCCCGCGATTTAGAGGTACTAAGACATTTTTTATTAATTCAGGAGAGTCTTTAGTTGTTCCATGTGTAAATTTTAAGTCGAATTTCAAAAGCAACGAATATTGATAATGATTTTTTGCCTGGGCCTTCGAACAGTGAGAAGACAATAAAAACATTAAACAAAAGTGCATGTTTATATGAATCCGAAGTCGTAAAGTTTTCGTGGTAACACTGATGAAGGTTCATCTTCAAAAAGTCTTCCAACAATACCACCAACTCTGTATCAAAGTCCAGATTATTTAAACGACTTCGATATCGGTACCGTGGATAATGAGTTTTTGCAATCTGAAGAAGTCGACGAAATAATTCGTCGAGGTCATCACAAGTGTCCTGTTATTTTTCCACGTAATTGTCATGACGACGCATTTCCTACCTCGTTGTTAAACAGAATCTTCCCAAATGGAGAGAAAGTGGAGCGTGACTGGTTAGTCTGGAGTGCCAGTAGAAATGCTTTTTATTGCCTACCATGTCGTCTGTTAAGCACCAATACTTTAAATCGACCTAAAATTTTTTGTGCGGATATTTGAAATTCCAGGTATGGAAGAAGCTATACGATAAACTGCCATCACACGAAAATACTCAAGATCACTTTAAATGTTATATTCATTGGTTATCATTCAAGTTTCGAATCGAGCTCAAGGCCAGAACAATAATTTTTTTCTAATGATAATTATTGTTATTTTTTAATTTTTCTAAATTTGAAAAATTGCATTTTGTTTTTGGAATAGTAAGTAGAAAATTTTTCAGACACCTGCCATAGCTGCGCAGATAGATCCATTTCGAATGGTGCTAAGCCTTCATCATCAGTACGCTTTAGGCATGCTGCGCTAACCATTTAGCTATACAGCGGTGGTTTGTTTGACTGGCAAATTTGCTACTTCTATTCCTTTTTACCAACTATATTTATTCAGTGTTACGCGATCTGGTGCAAAATCACTGATAATGCTGGATTTTTGTTTATTGTCAATTACTTTGTTTGACATTCCCAAGTGCTCATGGTTTATTAACAATTGTTTTTGTTTTTATCGGCCTATTGATAAATCATTGAAGGTTCGAATCGAGCTCAAGGCCAGAACAATAATTTTTTTCTAATGATAATTATTGTTATTTTTTAATTTTTCTAAATTTGAAAAGTTGTATTTTGCTTTTGGAATAGTAAGTAGAAAATTTTTCAGACAACCTGCCATAGCTGCGCAGATAGATCCATTTCGAAGGGTGCTAAGCCTTCATCATCAGTACGCTTTAGGCATGCTGCGCTAACCATTTAGCTATACAGCGGTGGTTTGTTTGACTGGCAAATTTGCTACTTCTATTCCTTTTTACCAACTATATTTATTCAGTGTTGCGCCATCTGGTGCAAATCACTGATAATGCTGGATTTTTGTTTATTGTCAATTACTTTGTTTGACATTCCCAAGTGCTCATGGTTTATTGACAATTGTTTTTGTTTTTATCGGCCTATTGATAAATCATTCAAGGTTCGAATCGAGCTCAAGGCCAGAACAATAATTTTTTTCTAATGATAATAATTGTTATTTTTTAATTTTTCTAAATTTGAAAAATTGTATTTTGTTTTTGGAATAGAAATGGATCTATCGAAATGGATCTATCTGCGCAGCTATAGCAGGTTGTCTGAAAAATTTTCTACTTACTTATAGAAATTTGTGCAAAGCAGGTAGGGAAGCTATATTAGATCAAGGAAAAAAGGCAAGTATTTTGCTATTATCGTTGATGCTGTGCGTTGATACACGTTGACTACGTTCATTTTGCGCTAACTCCATTTCATTTCGAAAGCAACAAATTTTACAATTAAAAATTTTTGGTTTCCTGAATTGTAACCAAAAAACTGGTCAGATAATCGCTGATCTAATTTGCCATACTATAGGTAAACATGAAATCCCATTAAAAGATTGTCGTGCACAAGGATACGCTAACGGCGCCAATATGAAAGGAGCTTACAACGGAGCACTACGTCACATTCTCGACAAAAACTCGAATGCTGATTACTCGCCTTGTGCAACCAACAGTCTCAATTTATGTGGTATTGATGCTGCAGAATGTTGTACGGCTGCAATTACTTTCTTCGGAGTTGTACAAAAATGTTTTGCTGTTTTCAGCAGCACTCCACAACGATGGGACATCCTCAAAAAAAAAAATGTACCGAGCTCTCTTCATAGTCTTTCAGCCAAAAGCCAAATTTGTCTGCGCAAGCAAACGGGGTTGTTACCGGCATTCGCAAGTACATCAACAAGTTCGAATGTATCTTGCTGTCCTCAATTTGGTTCAAAATACTGACTACCATTAATGAAAGAAACGTGGTCCTCCAAGCTAGGGAAGCCACCATAGATGTTGAGGTCCGACACCTAGATGCCTTATTAGCTGATTTCAAGTTGATCAGGAACCAATGGGAAACAATTTTAAACGAATGGAAAACAGTTGCTATTCAATTGAACATCTCGCCAAAGTTTCCGGACATTCGAAAGAGAAAACCCAAAAGACGTTTGAAGATAATTTAAATGATGGCATTACTCAACGATTTTCAGCTATGAGAAATTTGAACGAGACGTTTTACTTTTTGTGGCAATTTGAAGACATGGATAAAACTACGGTTCGGACGAGCGCAGCAAAATTTTTTGAAAAATACAAATGGGACATTTCTCAAAGCTTAGAATGCGAAATAATTCACTTGAAACACATTTACAAAGCAAATTTTGATAAAGGTCTGTCACCATTGGAATTGCTAAATGCCGTCTACATATGTTCAAAATCTGTATACGATTTTCCCAACATTTGTGTTGCTTTACGTATCTTTTGCACTATACCCGTCACTGTAGCTAGTGCAGAACGTTCCTTCAGGGTCCTTTCAAGAATCAATAACTTTCATAGATCGCGTTCATCTCTAGCGCGAGTTTCAGGACTTGCCACGCTTTGTGTAGAATCCGTTTTGGCAGGACAGTTAAATTTTGATATTATTATAAAAAAATTTCCAGCGAAATAAGCAAGAAAAGCTACTCTTTGATATCCGAACCTTCTATATTGAATAATTAAAATTTATAATCATCATTAAATTTATCAGAAATGTATTAAAATATTACCAAATGCTAGAAAAGATTATTTGAAACAATATGTAGCTGTTAAAATAGAATTTTATTTCTACGTTATAGTATAAATAGTAACTATTCTGTCTTAATTTTATTTTCAGCTCTTAGTCGAAAAATCATTTAGTTGATGTAGCAAAAATTTTTTTGATGTAATCCATCAATAATGATTCATGAATGAGACGTCATTAATTCAAATTAATCAAATGTATTAGTGGATTTTTTATAGGGGGCCCGTAAATTGTTTAGTCCCGGGCCCGGATTTTATCTCTACGGCCCTGTTTGGGAAACGTGTTTCTTATCAGAGAATTGAGTCACATAAGAAGATTAGTAAGGGATGATTCTTTGCTTTAAGTCTGATGCTTGTTATTTCGAAGCGTTGGTGTTTAAATACATTGCATTATCAAATGCTATCGTTTCTTATTGTTTATTTAGGATAATAGGGACGCGCTTCTTATCTGTGCGCTACGAAAATACATAGTTTGTAAGCATGTACATATAAATATTTACGTATGTATATTCACATATTGAACGAACTACGTTCGGTCAGATAGAAATAAGAATAGGGAGCGTCAGTGTCCTTTTAGTAGTTAATTGGTAAATATATTTTCAATCATTGGTGACCCCAGGAACAGCAATTCTGTAAGTATTAAAATTTTTTTCAGTGAAATTAGAAAAAAAAACATTAAAAAATTTAAATTTTTTTGTGTGAAAGTGAAAAGTTTATATCAGGATTTTAAATTTTTTTGTTGTTTTCAGACAATAATAACAAAACAAATAAAAAATGGCTAAAGAATTAAAGCGCCAAGAAGAATCCGGCCTCTATTTTTTAGAAATTATAAAAATTATTGAGAAAGAAAAGCACTCCGAAGCTCTTGAGAACTTGCTTGTTGAAATTAAAGATAAGTTCGAGGAATTTCGAACAAATCATTTTGCTTTATTGCCTAAGCAATCGCTTAGAGGTTATAAAAATTATTTTTCAAATAACTTTTTTGAAAATATAAAAGGTACTTTTGATAATATCGCAGATATTATCAAAGAAAAACTGCCTAAAGATGCAGTTGGAGGAAACCAAACGAATTTGGGTATTTCAAATCAGATGGAAAGAATGGAAATTGATCCGGATAAAAATAATATTAAAGTTCCATTAACTAAAAATATTGAAACTAAATTGGAAAATGAGGCACATTCAATTTATAAAGAATTTGAACATATTTTACAAAAAAAAAAAAAATAAAAATCTCCAAAAATAAAATAGGCCTTTCCTTAAGTAAAATTTTCTCCTGATTCCGAATGTGCCTTCCATTTTCCCCTGGCAGATCTAGTTTCCGAGATATCGGCGAAAATATGAAAATTTCCATTTTGGCAGAACACTACTTCATATAGGTATGGCAAAAATGTGCAATTTTCATTTTTTCGTTTTAAGCTGTTGAATTATAATTATACTAATTCCCACAAACATTTCTTGCCTTCACCTCCTTTCAGTATCTTCAGTAGTTTGGCCACTATGCCAAAAAAAGTTGAAAAAATTTTGAAAAAAAAAAGAAATTTTTACAAAATTTCAGATTTATCCACTTTAAAATCGGAAAAATTCTTTGGACGAAAAAAAGTTAGCCCTCCTATGTTGTAGGTAATTTAACTACGAAAATTTTAAGCATACCAGTACAACAATCGGACGTGCCGTTGAGACTATAGCCCCGTTAACTTGCAAGCGTCTATCCTACATTTTTTATAGAGAAAATTTTTATTCAAACTACGTTTTTATTTTTTTATAACGTTTTATTATAGACATATGTTTGCATGTTAAACTGTATTCAATTGAGTAATATGAGTATAAATCAGCAATTCAGTAAAAATAACAACGACAACAACATTAAATACATACATATCTACATCTAAAAAAAAGTCAAATTGAGCGATTTTACCGTGGTGGTCAATAGTGAGGGACGTGGGTACTTTTAACTACCCGTTTATTATTTTATAGGTTTGTCTCCCGTATTATTGTCCAGCAATAATATCCCATCATTTCTTCATTCCAAAAACTTTGGTAACGCTTTTCAAAAATCATTAGGTCTTGGTGAAACCTTTCATCACTTTCAGCACCTAGGTTTGCGGGAAAATTATCCAAATGTGAATGCAAAAAATGCATTTTAAGGGACATGTTGCATTTCATAGCACTGTAGTTTTGCAACAAGGCTTTGACCATCTCTCTATAGTTGGGATCTTTGTTGTTGCCAAGAAATCCACTAACGACTTGCTTAAAGCTGTCCCAAGCTGCTGCTTCTACTGATGATAAATGATTCGCAAAATTTTCGTCTTTCAGCAACTTTCTAAGTTGCGGACCAACAAATATACCTTCTTTTAATTTGGCTTGAGTTATTTTAGGAAAAAATTTCGTTAGGTACTGGAAGGATGGCGCGTCCTTATTTAAAGCCTTTACAAAATTTTTCATTAATCCTAATTTGATGTGCAAAATAACTCGTTCGGGATTTACTAAAAGCGGGTTTGCGATATTGAAGGCACCTGGTTCGTACTCAGCTCTTGGTGGCGAGTTTTCCTGAATATAATGGGTTTCTCTAGCACGCCTGTCCCAAAGACAGAGAAAACAGCAATATTTAGTGAAACCTCCTTGAAGTCCGAGAATTATAGCTACAACCTGGGATGTATTTCATATCATATTTATTTTAAATTGTACCACCGAAACTGCTTACCTTTAAATTCGCACAAATTTTTCAATTAAATTGTTTATATTGAATGGCCTCAAGCAAATTGGATATGCTTAAATAAGTTTCTTTATTATTCTCAGAATGTGCCACTGGTATTGACGGTAACAAATTTCCTTTATGGAGTAATGCTGATTTTAAACTATGATTTGAACTGTCTATAAACAAGCGCCAATCATCCACTTTATTTTCTAATTTTAGTGCTTCAAATAAACCTTGAACATCATTGCAGTAGCAAATATTTTCACTTTTAGTAAAAAAAGAAGAGAAAATCTTGTGTCTATTTCGAAATTTGGAAGTACTTGTCGAAGGGCCCAGGCTGCCCCATTGCTCCAAACGAGATCCTAGAACTTCGGTATAAAATTTCGATAATTTCAAATCTCTGGCCATGTCATTAATTTCGGCTTGTGAGACTCGATGTGGGACCTCTCCTTCTTGTTCACTGTCTGAATTATCTGCTTCGGAGTCACTTTCGCTTGAGGCTTCAAACTTATAGGCGGCCTAGGTATGGGTAAGGTATGGTCATATAATTTTGGTTTTTTAGCTGATGCCACATTTGGATAACTTATTAATTTCCTCTTTTTGCTCGTTTTACCTTTGAGCTATCACGCAAAAATAGCACTGGTGGTGGTTAAAGGGTTCAGTCCACATCATTGGAACACCAAACTTCATGTTATGACCTTTACCCGATACCCATCTCATTAAAGTTAATCTACAGGAGGCGAAAATAAAATGAGGTGTCCAAGATTTATCGAGATTTTTTACACGGAAACCGAAATAATGAAAGTATGCATCTTTGACAGAATTAGTTATTTTCCGAGCTGAGTTTCCGAAAATATAATGTCCGCAAATAAAACAAAAATCATCCGGATTATTTTTACATTCAAAATCTCTTTTGCAACAAGCCATTTCGTAAACACATCTACGGATATGTAAAAATTTGCACTACAATTTGCAAAACAAAATTTACAACAAACAGTAGTGACAATTAAATACTTGATGTCTTTTTAAATTTATTAGACCCTAAGGTAGAGTGCCCAAATGTCTCGCCAATTTTATCAAAGTAATACTAAAATCTTAGGATATACGCTTGCAAGTTAACGGGGCTATAGTCTCAACGGCACGTCCGATTGTTGTACTGGTATGCTTAAAATTTTCGTAGTTAAATAACCTACAAGATAGGAGGCTAACTTTTTTCGTCCATAGAATTTTTTCGATTTGAAAGTGGTTAAATCTGAAATTTTGTAAAAAAATTTCTTTTTTTTCGCAAAATTTTTTCAACGTTTTTTGGCATAGTGGCCAAACTACTGAAGATACTGAAAGGAGGTGAAGGCAAGAAATGCTTATGGGAATTAGTATAATGTATAATTCAAGAAAACGAAAAAATGAAAAATACAAATTTTTGCCGTACCTATGTATATGAAGTAGTGTTCCACAAAAATGGGAATTTTCATATCTCGGAAACTAGATCTGCCGCAGGAAAATGGAAGTCATATTCGGAATCAGGAGAAAATTTAACTTTATGAAAGCCCTATTTTATTCTTGGAGACTAAAGTTGATCGAAATTTGTTGAGTAGTGAAATTAGAAGGTGTCATGATAAAATCCAACTTGGTCTCAATACGGTATTACTACGACTTACCGAATTAGAAGATCGTGCGGGAGATATAAAATTCGAGTTCAATAAATTTTTCGCTGAAGACGATCAATTGTGTGTTGAATTTAATTTTCTGATGGATAAAGGATTGCAACTTGTCAAAGATTGTAATCAATCCATAAATTTTCCCTCCAACGTGCAACACATAAAACCATTCAATAAAATTTCATATGAATTGCCTAAAATTGAAATTCCAGTATTTTTTGGAGATTATTCTAAATGCAATTCCTTTAAAGACATATTTTGTGAGGTTTATTTTAAGCCTGAAATTTCAAATACTCACAAAATAGTTGCCCTAAAGACTAATCTTAGAGGAGAAGCTCTCAATTTAATAGAGCATTTAACCATATGCGGAAATAATTTTGAAGTAGCGTGGGACATTTTGGAAAAAGATATAGTGATAAAAGATTAATTACAAGTAAAATTTTCAAAAATTTAGTTGATGTTGAACCAATTACGTTGCAATCGGCGAAATTATTAAAACAATTATATGATTTGGTGACTGCAAACTTAAGTGCTCTTGAAGGAATAAATTTATCGCTTGCAGAATTTAAAAATGCGTTTCTACATTTTTTGGTTGTTAGAAAATTAGATGCGGTAACCAAAAGTAGATATGAACAATCTTTGGAAGATTCTTCTGAAATTCCATCTTTTGATATCCTTTTAAATTTCCTTCAGAAGCAATTTAAAACTCTAGAAGGCACAGAAAGAGTGTTAACCCAAAATCAAAAAAGTAATGAAAATCATAATGTGAAAGTTTCTAAATGTGTTTTGAATTGTGAAGAAAGCCATTCACTTCAGAATTGAGACAAATTTAAAAAACTTTCAGTAGAAAAAAAATAAAGTTGCATATGAAAATAAAATATGCACTAAGGGTCTCAAATCAGGGCATATATTTAGATTCTGTACAGCACCAAGTTGTACGAAATGTAAGAAAGCACATCACATTATGTTGCACAATGAAAGTTTAGGTGAACGAAGGCAAAAAGTGACGTTAACCGCACAAAATAAAAAGCATATTCTACTTGCTATAGCATTAGTGAAACTCAGAAACAAGGAAGGAAAATTTATCACAGCCAGGGCTCAGAAATAAATTAGGGTTGAAGGTGAAACAAGTAGATAGTGTTAGAAGGTGTCTCTAGAAATATTTCTGAGGTAGTTGGACTGTGAAGTTCCATTTCGGAACTCCTGCAAAAATTGTCCTTAATTGTTCTTGCGCGCACACACCCTACTACGCGCACGCTCCACTCAAACACCAAACACGTATTTACTATTTTTGTTTCCGTTTGTTTTTTTTAATATGTATGTTTTGAGTTTGATGTGTAACAAATGTTTTTAGTTTGTACACTATACTTAGTTTGTATTTTAGTTCTACTTTTAAATTACTTATTTTAGTTTGGCACACACTTAGTATCGTGTCTCTTTTTCGTTGTCCAAATCTTTAATAATCATTCTGCCAGCCGAATTGCTCTGTTTCCAAATTGTCCCGACACCTGTTGTCCGTTCACAGTAGACAACGGGTGTTGCAGCAATTTGGAAACAGGGTGACATTTTTATTACTTATTAACCCTTTCATTGGATTTGCCCAATATAATGGACACAACTTCAAAAAAATTGTAAAAATTATTTTGCTTCATATTTTTAGAATTTGCTTTATAGCAAGCCTTTAAATAGAATGGTGTCAACGTTAGTCATCGTTGATTTAAAAAAAGTGAAATTTTGCTAGTTTTATTTGCGGGTTTCTGGAGAGCTGAAGCATTTTTTTGTGTGTGTTGCGATTTTAAATGTTTTATCCCAAAAAAAAGAGGTTAAAATTCTTTATGTGCTTTGTCAATTGATCTCTTTGGTAAAATATTATATAAATAACACATTTGTACCGGTATCATTCTAATACAGTGTAAGGTAAGTAAACTAGGACTGCTTATGTCCTGTCCATTATAATGGACAAAAACAATCAACGGTTGTTATTTAGTACTTTTTTTTTTTGATTTTTTTAAATTTTTTCTTAGTTTTGTTGCAACTTCTATGTTTTTAAATTACATTATTTAATTTATTTGTATACATATTTATAAAGTAATATGTGTCATAAGTGGAAATTGCCATCCAACGATTAGCTCTCTGATGGATCGGGCGCTTCGAGATGTTCATACCTGGGCCTCAAATGTCGGGTTTAAAGTCAACGCGGATAAGACGTATATGGTCTTGTTTTAAAAGAGCTACAAATTCCCAAATTGGATCAGGCCTAAGTTAGGAGGAGTGACCCTACAGGAGAAACCTTGCACAAAGTATCTAGGGATCATCCTAGACAGTAAGTTTTCATGGAATCTCAACGTGGAGGGGAGGGTGAAGAAGGCTTCAACGGCACTTTGTGCATGTAAAAGAATGCTGAAATGTACGCGGGGCTTGTCGCCCTCTCTTTGTCATTGGCTTTTTACAGCGATTGTAAGCCCTATCCTATACTTTGGAGTTCTTGTTTGGAGGAAAGCCACACAAAAAGCAACCTACCTCAAAAAATTAGAGGGCATATGCAGACTATCAATGCTTAGCATTACGGAAGCCCTGAAAACAACTCCGACAGCTGCACTGTATGCCATTCTGCACATTCCACCTGTACACCTGGTAGCAAAGAACATAGCGTTACCAACTGCAACCAGGCTCGGTGCTTCGGGGCAGATTGAGCGGCGAACATACGGCCTTAGTAGTATAGCGTCATCAGTCACAAGACGAACACACTACCTGATTCCCTATCTGCGCTTCGAGGGCGAACTTAAGGCCACAATAGAGGTGGACGGTTGGCGCAAGGGTGCTCAAATGGCGGACTAGGCGATACATGTGTACACAGATGGTTCCAAAGTAGCGGAATGAGTAGGGTCTGCGGTATACTGTGCTGATCCGGAAATAAACAGATCCTACAGGCTGCCGGATTACTGTAGCGTTTTCCAAGCGGAAATAGTAGCCCTAGCCAAAGCAGTAGAAACCCTGGAAGAAAATAGCCCAAGCTGCAATCTTTTATGTTGACAGTGAAGCAGCAATTAAGGCAATAATCTCGCATAGCACAGCATCTAAATGCGTTTTAGAGTGTAAGCAGTCCCTGGAGAGAATCGGGACAGGGAGAAGCATACATCTATATTGGGTCCCAGGACATATGGGAATAGATGGGAAAGAAAAAGCGGATGAATTAGCTAAAAAGGGCGCATCCCTTGAACCTTGCTCCGCAGACATCCCAATTAGACTGGGCGAAATTAAGCGAAGGCGAGAGGTGCACATGATTGACCAAGCAGGAAAGGCGTGGGTTCAAGCGCGAGGCTGTAACGTGTCGAAGATTATTTGCAGGTCTTACAACCTTAGACTAACAAAGTTGGTATTCTGACTGGACACTGCCTTCTGGCGTCACATGCCTTTAAATTAGGCTTGGTCAGTGATAGCAGATGTAGGAAGTGCGGGCTGGAGGAGGAAACGATCGAGTACGTTCTGTGCTCTTGCCCTGCGCTTGCCAGGCTAAGACTACAGCTATTAGGATTGATACAGCTGTCAGATCTAGAAGCAGCAACTGGCTCAGTTTCGTCGTTAAAACAAAATTCTGGTACCACTACGGACTTATTCAGTCTATGTGAGGTCGTCATGGACCGGCCAGTTCAACGTAACCTAACCTTCTGTTTTATTTACAACTAATATTTCTATATTATTACTACTATTATAATTATTATTTTTTTTTTTGTTCAATAAAAAGTCCATAAGGGCATTTAAGCAGCAATAAATAACCTTATTTTCTATTATATCATCCTCCATAGACTAATATTGGGCCAAAATGGGTTTGCATTAGCGTTTTCTATAACATTGGATGTATATTGCTCTACAACCCTTGACTTGCTGTGTCCATTATAATGGACCACCCACAAAAAAGTAACCCGAGCAGGTAAAAATCAAATTTAATTTTTTTATATCTTCTTAGGGCCTAAGTGGTGGGAATATTGCCCTAAAAAAATTATTTCACAGCTAGTTTGGTTTGGCCATTGAAAGGGTTAAGGCTCTGTTACATCATCCATTTTGGGGAAAAGAAGAATTGACAAAGTGATCAGTTTTGTCAGTTCTTCTTTTGCACAAACTAAACAGAATTGTTGCGAATGAACGCATATGTTCACATTAGGGTGTTCCTCCCCCTTTGAGATCGTTCGTTCGGAGCAATTCTGTGACTATTTAAAATATGTTAATTAAAATTGTGGTATATTTAAATTTTTGTTTGTACTATACTATGAATAATTTCAAATTACATTTTTTTCGTTTTGATATACAAACTTTTGTGTTCTATATATATATATGTTGTTTGTGTTTTTTTTGTTTGAATTTTTCTTTGCACGATATTTACATATTAATATCAATATATTTACATGTTATATATGTATTTAACTTGGATTTTTTTTTTCTTTGTTTTACAGTTTGTCCTATAGTTTTGATAATTTTGATGATTTACATTTTTTCATTTGGGTGTACAAAATTGAGTGTTATTTTTTTGTTTTTATATATTTTTGTGCCTTCGTGGCTATTGAAAAATGAAGAAAATGAAACTATTGCTGAAAAAAGGTTCGTTAATTTTAGTTATAAAAAACGGACCTTGATAAATATTTTCGTGTTTATGATGTGGTTCTTTCTGTAAAAGTACTTTATCTCCGATTTTGACAACTAAAGGTCGTGCCGTTTTATCGTACAGATTTTTACTTTGTAATTTATTTTTATTAATAAGGTCTTGTGCCATTTTGTGCGTTTTCTGCATTCTATAATTAACTTCTTTGGCATAGTTTTCGACATTATAGATTGGGTCAATTTTTTCTTTTGTCAATTCATTAGGCAAAGTTGCCTTTTTCCCAAAGACTAACTCGAAAGGCGAAAATTGATTGTCGATAACTGTGCTACTCGTAGTATTGTGTAGGAAAGTAAAGTATTTTAAATAAACATCCCAATCAGAAAAATTATCTTTTAAATATGCACGTAAGTATTCATTAAAAACTCTATGATTACGTTCAATCTTGCCAACAGTTTCGTGATGGTATGCAGTTGAAAAATTATGTTGAATATTTAAAAGCTTTTTTAATTCTTCGAATAATTCATTTTTAAATTCAGTACTGTTGAAGACATGGAGGAAGAAAATTTAATTGAATTCTAGAATATGATTATTTTCAAATTTTATATATGTAAATCTACTCTTATACTTACCTGAATTCTATAAAAATTAACTATTCATATATGTATGTATATATAGCCAATGAACTAATTTAATGAAGTAAAATACATATATACATATACTTACCTTAAACTCATACTCATCTGTAAATTCATACTCACCTAAAAATTTTTATATCATAAATTCGAACGCCCTAATGTAAAATCTATTAAATCAAATTGGAAAAATACCTCTTCTTTCTCATGTACGTACCTTAAGTATACATATGTACATATACATACGTAAATAAGTAAAAAACCAAAGGCTCAACTGTCAGCCACAAAACGGAGTTGGGCAGGTGTCGTTAAGCGCGCTAATCAAATATACGTATTCAATTCGTACTCGATCGAAAATTTGTGTCTTCATAAATTGTAATTTGTGATTAATATTCCTATTTCGAAAAATCCAAAAATTTATAAAGAAATTTGAAATTCCCGTGTAATTAATATTTGAGCCAAGCTCAGTGAAATTGTTATGATACCATCGACCGAGTGTACTGTAATCACAGTCTAAGGCGATAGAGAGGCAATGCTTGTGGCAAGGTGCATTGACCACGGGGTGTGCACTGGCGTTTAGGCCCGGAGCTTCAGCTTCGTGGTATTCGATAACGCGATCAATACACCGCCTTGCCTTCTTCCGTCCATGGCCAAACAGGATAATTTATATTTGCACACAGGGACTTTCAAAAGCAACAAAAGAAAACCAACAGCAATGGATAGCCGAAAAGTTGCATTTGCTTGCCACATTCGGTAATATGACCCTGCACCACTACGTCCCATGCCAAGCAGCTCATTTAGAGAGATGTGGTGACTGCCCCTGAACCCGCCCTACCATTGGCCTCCTTGATGTTATTGAGGCCCCAAGTACGTTACCTTCAACACCCCATGTCTCAACCCAATAAAAAAAAACAATTAGCTGTCCATTATTTATTAATTATTATTCACATAAAATCAATCCATTTTTCTATTTACAAAGGTTACCTTAATTCAGTCAGGCTACTCAGACTCATGAAATTTTGTGTATGTACATATTTTGCTAAAATTGCTTTATAGGATCTTCAGAAGAAAATTTACAATAGGGTTGAACTATAATTAGCCCCACAAACACTCACGTGTATCTCTAAATTTTAATATTAATTTATATATGTGAAACTTGTTAAAATGTACATATGTATGTAAGTACATCTGCACGGTGCTACGTACGTATTTAGGTATGAAAGAGGAAGGTCAAACTATAACACCAAAAAATGTGCGAATCCTAATTTGCCAATAAGCTAAACTCATCTAAGGTTGAGCAAATAAATATACGTGCATACATATGTACGTACAGGCAAAAAAAAATATATGTATATATAGGAATCATATGTATATAAGTATTAAAGTAAATATTAGTAACATAATAGAATACTATAATTATAGGTGCATATGTATACAAGTATATGGTCAGAGAATATAACTCAGTATTTGAGCACCTTTCCTAGCTTCGAAGGCCTTCTCGCTGGCTAATTGAAAATTTGAAGAAATAGTCTCGGGCTAAGAAAAAAAAATAAATCACTTAAACAAAAAAATGAATGACTAACCTACGGCAACCATGTTTGTAGTAGCAAATACACAATTTGCGAATAATTCACAACAAAGCAAGGTTGGCCACTTCATACAACCCTCTCTCAAACATGTTCACCGCTTCTTCTTTAGTTAAATATATTTCATTTGGTACATGTTTGAGAGTTGATTGTACACCAACAACGAGAAGCAGGTAATATACTGATGTGGCTTAGCCACACAATCTTTACTTGGTAATTATTTAAAGTTAATGATTATGACCAATTCAATTTTTATGTTACCAAATTTTACAGTAGGTGTCACCTAAAAAGATCTACTTTTGTTCTAACCTAATATTGGGTCATTTTACATTATTGTTTCACAAAATATTTGGGTTTTCTTTTCTTTTCTCTGATTAAAACATTCAGCTTGATTCGCTTTACAACATCTTATCAAATTTCTATGTAATTTTAAAACTTAATTCTGCTTCTTCTTCTCTTTCTTTGTTTTTGTTTTGTTCGAGTTGGATCCCCGCATGCGTTTTCCTTCGGTTTAACTACATTTGGTCTTTTATGGAAATTTCGGTTTGCAGGGTTTTTAGAAAACTTAATCGATGGGGGATTTTTGTTCTATAGGTGAAATTTTATATGATGCATATGTGAACCCTTATAGCGTAATTGGTGTACATCGATTCTTGGGAATTTTGGACACATCCATGCGGGGCGAAATGCAAGAGGGCGGGGAAGGGGTGCTTGTGGCCCGCATAAACGACCCACAAGCACGATGACGCAAAAAGTGGTCGGTGAGTTGGAGTAAATCTGTGGAAAGATAGCACACCACAGATTTAGCAAGAGAGTAATAGCATTCTTTTTTTCTTTTTTTTTTTTTTGTATTTTCTCTTTGGAAATTATAAGGGGCATGCGAATATTTAATATTAAAGGAATTTCACTATGAAGTCAAGGGAATACAATAATTAAAAGGGCAAACTTACCAATTATATTATATAGCATAGGTATGGCTTCAGCACTAAATTGGCCACTTACGCGCACTGAGTTTAAGGCGGGATATTAATAAATATAATTGTTTGTTAATTTGCTTTACTTTAGCTACAACCACTCCGACTCAAAGTTTAAATTGAAAAGGTACTTTTTCGTCTACTTATTTATTTTTTCTTTTTTAAGACGATGATGTTGACGGTCCTCGATCTCAGCAGGAAAAGAAAGAGATTATGTTGCGGAAGTGGTAGTGGACCCACATGCTGGATATAGATGTCGATAACTAAGTTCAAAATCAGCTGTTTTTGACATAAACTGTATATATTGGGGTTTTGGAGTTGGAACAGTGGTGGTAGAGAAAAATAGACAGAAAGAAAAATATTTTTAAAGCAAAAAAAAAGAATTAATAATATGAAGAAGAATTTGCGGCTCTGTAGTACGGCACACATCCCCCCACCCAGAGAGTTGGTGCGGTGTGCCCTAGTTATTATTCTGAATATCTTTCCTGTGATAAATACCTCTTTTCCCCGTATCGGTGTCCTCTAACTCGTACATACAATTGCCTTTCATCGCAATCACTTTACATTTTACAAATTTTTGAGCAAGTTTCGCTGAAAATTTCTTTGAAGCATCGCTTTGGACAAAATTGCGCCGAAAAACAAAATCACCAATCTCAAAACGTTTATCAGCGCTTCGAAGATTGTATCGTTTTGAGGAATTTTCAAAGGCCGTTGCGATGTTTTCAGAGATTTTCTTTCTTATAAGTTTCAGGTTGTCACTTCGTTCCAGAATGGTGTCGTCCAAGGTCTTGAGCCTCCTTAATAGTTCATAATCACCTGCATGGGACATCATCTGCTGTCCAAACAATGCAAAATATGGTGTTACACCGAACGTTTGGTGGTATGAACTTCTAATTGCTTCAGCAATTTCAGAGATGTTTCCATCCCAGTGTGATTGATCCTTTTTAAGGTAAGCTCTTACACCTGCAATGATTGAGCGATTCACACGCTCGCTTGCATTGGCCTGGGGACTATATAGGGCCGTGTAAACATGTTTTATCCCACGGACCGACAATAAAGTATTAAATTGCGTGGATCTAAATTGCTTGCCATTGTCACTCATTACAATTTCGGGAGTTCCGAAAATACTAAAGACGTTATCATGAAGGAAGTCGCAAACAACTGAAGTGTTGAACTTTTTAACAGTTTTTAAAAGGGGAAACTTTGTCAAATGGTCTAATACAATGAATATTCCTATGTTTCCTTGCTTGGACCTAGGGTAAGGACCAAGAAAATCTACATACAATTTCTGAAACGGTCTTTGCACCGTGTATTGGGTGACCATTGGTGGTCTTAGCGTTACATTGGGCGATTTGCTTTGTTTGCAAGTTTCACATCGGCTGACGTAGTTCTTGACATCAACTGTCATATTTGGCCAATACAAATTATTTCGCAATCGCTCCAATGTTTTCGCAATCCCACCATGGCATTTATTTGGTGGACAGTGGGCGTTTTCTATGACATCCGGAACTAGAGATTTGGGAATCCAAAGCTTCCAATTAAACGATTCCCTTTCCGGGTTACCATCAGCATATTCGGTCCTTTTATAAAGGAGGTTGTCGATTACCAGTAGGTCAGGCAATCTGCTATCATTCTCACGGACATGACTTATCAATCTTTGATAATCTTCGGACAAGAACTCGGACGACTGCAAATCAACTAACGGACGGACCTCAATCTCACGGACTTCAGCTACTTCCTCAAAATTTTGTCGTGACAGACAATCAGGCACTACATTAAGCGAACCTTTCCTATGTTCGATGTTAAACTTAAATCCTTGCAATTTCAGAGACCAACGTGCTAGTCGGCTGGATAAATCGGTTTGTCGCATGAGCCACTGCAAGCTAGCGTGGTCAGTAACTATAGTGAACTCTTGTCCCTCTACATAGGCGCGGAATTTCTTCAAGCTAAGCAAAGCTGCTAGACATTCGAGCTCTGTTACACTATAGTTACTTTGCGCTTTGTTCAACTTTTGGGAAAAGTATGCTATAGGGACCTCAATATTATCAGCATTCCTTTGGACTAATACCGCACCAACTCCTAGCTTACTGGCATCACACTGGATGATGAAAGGTTTGTTATAATCTGGGCTGGCCAAAACTGGCGCTGTACAAAGTTTTTCTTTTAAAGCGCAGAAAGCTTGCTGAGCGTCGTCGTTCCAATCAAAACCTTTTCCCTTCTTTAACAAATTAGTGAGAGGACTTGTCAATGCAGCAAAGTTGTCCACGAATCGGCGATACCAACCCGCCATCCCCAGGAATCATCTAACCTGCTTGACATTCGTTGGAACTGGGTATTGGGTTACGGCAGAAATCTTCTCGGGGTCGGTCTGTATAGTTCCGTCGCCCACAATATATCCCAGATATTTAACTTCCTTTATACAAAACCTGCTTTTGTTGACATTTATGGTCAATCCTGCTTTCCTTAGATGTAGAGCAACTTCAACTAGAACGGACATATGTGTCTCAAAATCTTCGGACACAATTAAAAGATCGTCTAAATAGACAAAAACCTGATTTCTTAAGTTGGGAGGTATTACACGGTCCATCAAGCGACAGAGTGCTTGTGGGGCGTTACAAAGACCGAAAGGCATTACACGGTATCGGTAAAGCGGACGATTTGGGACGGTGAAACAGGTGTAATCTCGGGACTGTTCGGCAAGGGGAATTTGCCAAAAGGCACGCCGTAAATCAAGAGAACTAATAAATTTCGCCTTGGGTATTCTGCTGAGAATCCCATCAATATGAGGAAGGGGATAAGCGTCCTTAACGGTAACGCTGTTTACTTTTCGTGAGTCCAGACACAGACGGACTTTACCTGGCTTTTTTACTAGAACTACCGGACTGGACCATGGACTGTTCGGAGCTTCCTCGATTACACCTAACTTTATCATTTCGTCAATTTCGGCATGTACGATTTTCTCGACAGCTGGTGAAATTGGGAAATAACGCTGCTTTATCGGACGGACATTGGGTTCGAGCTGAATCTCGTACTCCAATAAAGACGTTTTTCCCAGGCCTTCTTTTTCAAAACTTGGGAATCTATTTTTAATCAATTGTAATTGCTGTTGTTGCTCAACACTCAATGAAAGCGAGTTCTCCTCAACCGTACAATTATGGTCAAAAGAAATTTCAGATATAATACTAGGTGCGATTTGGAATTTAATCCAAAAGTCGACTCCTAATATCAAATCTTGGGACATACTGGGGACAACGAAAAACGTTATCACCTCGGTTTTACCCTTATATACAACGTTAAGATCTATGGTACCGAAAACGACTTGCGTTTTGCCATCAGCGGTACAAATTGGCACTTTATGCTTCCGCAATTGCTGTTTAGCAACTTCTTTTGCCAACAAACCTCCTAGGCAAGACACTTGTGCTCCGCTGTCTAACAGTCCTAGATGATCACCTTCTAACAATCTAATCCTAGCATACGGCCTTAAGTCATTTTCTTTTTGCTGTAAAGAACAAATTACTCTCTTTAGGTTCCTTCTATTTGTTTTAACTTTTGTCCAGAAATTTTTCATTCGTAGAGAAGAACGCTTTGGACTGCTGGGTTCTTCACAATCAGAGCTAAATATTATTTTCCTAACCTCGTTGTATCGTTTCAACCGCTCATCATATGGGATTATTTGTTTTCGTAAAGGAGTAGTACAACTGTGAGAATCACCAGGGAGTATACTTGATTGTACGCCGCTGGTGTGGTTGCGCGTGTGTATACGCACGATATCGCTATTTAGCGCTTGCTGTCGTTGCGAGGCATCTGTCGTGATTCCTCGCTCACTTTGCAGTTTCCCGGACTACATTTGGGGCATTTTGGGCGGTAGATATTGGGTGCGCCACAACCGTAACAAAATACAGTTCGGTCTTCAAGGCAATCATAATACCTATGCCCATCTTTATTGCAATTCCAGCAACCAGGTTTTAGTTTCGTATCTGGCTGAGAAACTGCGTCTACCTCTGCAAAATCGGTTTGCGTTATATGTTCATCAAAATCTAACTCAAGGTAGGCTTCATTTACCTGTCGCCTGGGTAATTGTCTGGGGTTATTGGCTTGTAAGAAAGACGTCGTCTTAGAAAGTTCGTTGGCAAGACTTTCACCTTTCAAACAGAGCCTGCGCAGCTCTGCCAAAGAGTGGATAGGAACGAAGAGGAGCTGTTGCCGAATACGTGGCCGCAAATTATGTTTCATTATTTCTAGTAGTTCTGTTTCAGACAAAGGAGTTTCCAACGGTTCAGCAATTTTCAAGATAGCATTACGGAAATCGTCAAATCCTTCACTTTGACCCTGCTTTCTAGCCCGAATAGATTCCTTTATCTCGAAATCACTTTTATGTTGCTGGAAGTTTGTTCGTAAAGCTTGGCATAAAGCTGGCCACGTAACGCGATCGACTGACCTACGATAGCGCCAGTACCAATCTTTAGCCTCATTGACAAACAAACTTTGGATATGCTCACATAAAATGTTGAAATTTCCATTCAGTGTATCGATAACTAGCAGCTCTATCCGGGACAGGAAGCTGTCAACGGATAAACGCGACGTACCGTCAAACTTAACATCCCAACTAGAGATCAATTGCGCGATCCTACCAGTATAGGGGATGGTTGAAATATCGCTAAGCCGCAATTGGTCAATATTATGGTTAAAGTTTAAATTACTCTGGCTGAGTAACGGAGGTGCTTCTCTCGGCCATACTGGTGTAGACCTATTAGCGGGGGGTTGGGCTGAGGATAAATTAGTAGGTTGAGTAATGTCGTTTGCACCAGGGGCTGGTGGCACAGGGTTAATATTCAATCTTTCTAGGAAGGTAGATAAAGAGCTTTCTATTCTCTGTTCTACCATTTGAGCTACGCGGTCTTCTATGCCGGCAAAAGCTGTTGCTGACCTTGCTGAAACAATGGCAGAAACCATGTTCCTAATACGCGCGTCATCTTCGTTTCCTGCTGCTGCTTCACCACCATGTGCTCCTTCGGCTCGTACGTTGTTGGCATTTTCCAATCTTTGTTTCAGCTCTTGCTGCGATTCACCACTGGTTCTAGGAGGGTTATCGTTCCCACTGGTGTTATCCGAGTTTCCTTGCAGCATGGTTTGTAATCTGGTATTAACGCCTGTGTTTTGGGGGAGTTCCCTACTGCTACAAGGTGCTCTGCACAAGGGGCAGGCATTATTCTTCCTTAGCCAAGGCAATAGGCAGTTCCTATGGAAGCGGTGATTGCAAGCAGTAACGAGCACGTTGTTCCTATTGGAAATCGGCTTTCTACACACGATACAGTGAGTTTGGAAAGGTGTGTGCTCGTCACTATGACGTAGTGACATATTTATTCCCGATAAAAAGGATGAAAATAACTCGCGTTCAAAAAAAACAAGAAAAAAACAGAAACCAATTTGTACTAACCTTTCGAACTTGGTTCGATTACGCAACGAAAATGTTCAAAAAAAAAATTGTATGTCAACACCGAAAAGGTTTTCTAAAAAAAAATGTAAACCCTTTCACGCTTCGAAATATATTCTGAAACGCAAAAAAAAGAAGTTTTATCAACAAGGTTGTGTATCAAAAAAAACAAAGAATCATCAAAATATTTTGGTTTGAGACCATGGGAGTCTCTGTTGTGGTAATGTGGCATAAGGTTAAAAATGGTAAGGGAGTCATATTGTGTTGTGGCATGTAACATTTTGGGGAAGAAACATCGGTTGTGATTTATTTTAATTACCACCACAATTTCCGAAATTTTTAAAATCTTTCCAAAAAAATTACAAAGACTAAAAAAATATTTAATGAGCTTGGCATCTCGAGGTTGAGTTTGAGATGTACTAATTGTTTGAAAACTTTAATATCTCCTCTCTTGTTATGTACCTGACGTGACCCTGGTAGGTCAACTGGCATTAAGCCTTAATGACAAAGTTTCCTAAAAGTTTATCACGCATTTAGGTACAAAAACAAAGAAAATACTGTGTTTAAAAGATTTCCTAAATACGAAGTCTTTTTTTCTCGCGGTACGAATCTTGAGGCATATAGCCTGTAGGGTCGTCAATTCCTTCGAAAATTATTCACATCCATACAAAAAAATGCTTAAACACAACAACAAACAAGAAAAATCTAAATTTAAAAATATTGAAAAAAATGAAAAATCAAAGCGGACAGACGAGCTGATTCCAAGAGGGAATCCTGAGTGGGAAACCACGAATTGAAAACAAAAAGTTTTCCTTCAATCGGGCCCCACACGTTGGGCGCCATTTTATCTGTTATGATACCATCGACCGAGTGTACTGTAATCACAGTCTAAGGCGATAGAGAGGCAATGCTTGTGGCAAGGTGCATTGACCACGGGGTGTGCACTGGCGTTTAGGCCCGGAGCTTCAGCTTCGTGGTATTCGATAACGCGATCAATACACCGCCTTGCCTTCTTCCGTCCATGGCCAAACAGGATAATTTATATTTGCACACAGGGACTTTCAAAAGCAACAAAAGAAAACCAACAGCAATGGATAGCCGAAAAGTTGCATTTGCTTGCCACATTCGGTAATATGACCCTGCACCACTACGTCCCATGCCAGGCAGCTCATTTAGAGAGATGTGGTGACTGCCCCTGAACCCGCCCTACCATTGGCCTCCTTGATGTTATTGAGGCCCCAAGTACGTTACCTTCAACACCCCATGTCTCAACCCAATAAAAAAAAACAATTAGCTGTCCATTATTTATTAATTATTATTCACATAAAATCAATCCATTTTTCTATTTACAAAGGTTACCTTAATTCAGTCAGGCTACTCAGACTCATGAAATTTTGTGTATGTACATATTTTGCTAAAATTGCTTTATAGGATCTTCAGAAGAAAATTTACAATAGGGTTGAACTATAATTAGCCCCACAAACACTCACGTGTATCTCTAAATTTTAATATTAATTTATATATGTGAAACTTGCTAAAATGTACATATGTATGTAAGTACATCTGCACGGTGCTACGTACGTATTTAGGTATGAAAGAGGAAGGTCAAACTATAACACCAAAAAATGTGCGAATCCTAATTTGCCAATAAGCTAAACTCATCTAAGGTTGAGCAAATAAATATACGTGCATACATATGTACGTACAGGCAAAAAAAAATATATGTATATATAGGAATCATATGTATATAAGTATTAAAGTAAATATTAGTAACATAATAGAATACTATAATTATAGGTGCATATGTATACAAGTATATGGTCAGAGAATATAACTCAGTATTTGAGCACCTTTCCTAGCTTCGAAGGCCTTCTCGCTGGCTAATTGAAAATTTGAAGAAATAGTCTCGGGCTAAGAAAAAAAAATAAATCACTTAAACAAAAAAATGAATGACTAACCTACGGCAACCATGTTTGTAGTAGCAAATACACAATTTGCGAATAATTCACAACAAAGCAAGGTTGGCCACTTCATACAACCCTCTCTCAAACATGTTCACCGCTTCTTCTTTAGTTAAATATATTTCATTTGGTACATGTTTGAGAGTTGATTGTACACCAACAACGAGAAGCAGGTAATATACTGCTGTGGCTTAGCCACACAATCTTTACTTGGTAATTATTTAAAGTTAATGATTATGACCAATTCAATTTTTATGTTACCAAATTTTACAGTAGGTGTCACCTAAAAAGATCTACTTTTGTTCTAACCTAATATTGGGTCATTTTACATTATTGTTTCACAAAATATTTGGGTTTTCTTTTCTTTTCTCTGATTAAAACATTCAGCTTGATTCGCTTTACAACATCTTATCAAATTTCTATGTAATTTTAAAACTTAATTCTGCTTCTTCTTCTCTTTCTTTGTTTTTGTTTTGTTCGAGTTGGATCTCCGCATGCGTTTTCCTTCGGTTTAACTACATTTGGTCTTTTATGGAAATTTCGGTTTGCAGGGTTTTTAGAAAACTTAATCGATGGGGGATTTTTGTTCTATAGGTGAAATTTTATATGATGCATATGTGAACCCTTATAGCGTAATTGCTGTACATCGATTCTTGGGAATTTTGGACACATCCATGCGGGGCGAAATGCAAGAGGGCGGGGAAGGGGTGCTTGTGGCCCGCATAAACGACCCACAAGCACGATGACGCAAAAAGTGGTCGGTGAGTTGGAGTAAATCTGTGGAAAGATAGCACACCACAGATTTAGCAAGAGAGTAATAGCATTCTTTTTTTCTTTTTTTTTTTTTTTGTATTTTCTCTTTGGAAATTATAAGGGGCATGCGAATATTTAATATTAAAGGAATTTCACTATGAAGTCAAGGGAATACAATAATTAAAAGGGCAAACTTACCAATTATATTATATAGCATAGGTATGGCTTCAGCACTAAATTGGCCACTTACGCGCACTGAGTTTAAGGCGGGATATTAATAAATATAATTGTTTGTTAATTTGCTTTACTTTAGCTACAACCACTCCGACTCAAAGTTTAAATTGAAAAGGTACTTTTTCGTCTACTTATTTATTTTTTCTTTTTTAAGACGATGATGTTGACGGTCCTCGATCTCAGCAGGAAAAGAAAGAGATTATGTTGCGGAAGTGGTAGTGGACCCACATGCTGGATATAGATGTCGATAACTAAGTTCAAAATCAGCTGTTTTTGACATAAACTGTATATATTGGGGTTTTGGAGTTGGAACAGTGGTGGTAGAGAAAAATAGACAGAAAGAAAAATATTTTTAAAGCAAAAAAAAAGAATTAATAATATGAAGAAGAATTTGCGGCTCTGTAGTACGGCACAAAATAAAAGAACGAAACACATGAAAGTATACAGAAAAAAGAGTGCTTTTGTTCGCAAGAAGTGGTTTGGTAAACTTGTAAGTAGTGCAACCATATTCATGGTCCTTTCGACGCCGTCAAAGGAAATCATAAATAAACGCGAACGCGAGCGGGTTACTAAAATCAAATAAAAAAGGGAAAAATAAATCAAAAAAAAAAAAAAACATTAAGTGAACATTGAATTTAAATCTAGTTGAAATTATTTAAAAAAAAAAAACTACAACAATTTTACATACAATTGTACAAAAGTGAACGGCACATTGGGGTGCTGCAAAAAAGGAAAAATTTATAAATGTCTTTTTGCCCGCAATTATAAAAGGAAGGCTCAAAATAAACAGTGAAAAAGCAAACAAAAATAAAATTTCTGTGGCGAAAAATGAGTTATAGTACAACTAAAAAATTTATATAAAAGCTACATTGTATTGAAAAGCGGTGTAAAATCAACAAAAAGTTCCATATTTACGGCAAAGGTGTAAAAATACAGCTGATTAAGCGATCAGACTAGGAAAAAACTGAAAATAAACGAAACTTGCCCAAATTAAGAAAAAAGTGTTTAAGCCGTGTAAACCTAAAAATAAAAATAAAGTACTAGATGAAAGCCTGAAAAAAGGAAAAGATTTTAAGGTGCGGGTAACACCTGCAAATAAAAATAAAGTGCACGGTGAAAACCTGAAAAAAAGCAAAATATATTAATAAGGTGCTGGAAATTTGGACAAGCTGGCAGGACGACGAGAGGGTAACCAAAACCAAAACACTAACCAGTTTCATGACAAGTTCGTTAACCTCACAACAGTGGCCATTACCAAGGAAGAGGCACAACTTCTCGAAAAGGGCCTGAAGCACAATATCATGGACCAGAATACAGTAAGAAAAACGGAGCAAGCGATTGTAGATGCGGAGATCGCAATATCATTGATACCACAGGAAGAACAGGAGCACGTAAGACACATGTGCAGGGAAATCATAAAAAAGGATGTGAAAGCACAGGAAGGACAAAATCGAATACAGAGGAGAAAACAATAAAGAATCTACGGCATAAACTAAGGAAAAACAATATTGTCACAACGAAAGCGGACAAAGGAAACACCACTGTGCTAATCGAAAAAGGAAAATATATATCCAAAACCGAGGATCTCATAGAGGAAATGAAATGTCGTAGAATGAGAGAGGATCCCACAGATGAATACCAAAAACAAATCAAAGTTGCTATAAAGAATGCAACCAATATATAAGATTCTAACATGGCACATAGATTGATCCAAATGAACCCTTCGGCTCCTCCACTGGTTGCGCTACCAAAAATCCACAAGCCGGACACGCCAATGAGGCCCATCATTAATTTTAAATCCGCACCATGTTACAAACTGTCCAAATATTTAAAAACGATATTGATAGATACTCTGGAGCTAAGGAACGAATATGCAATAGCTAACACAACAGAACTAATAGAGAGACTCGAGACCGTAGAGCTAACAAGAAACAGCAAATTGGTATCCTTTGACATAAAAGATTTATACCCATCTATACCACTATCGGAGACTTTGGACATAGTTAGCTCAATCATAGTTCATAACACAAAAAACAAAGTGAAAAGTATGCAAATCACAAATACGCTAAGAACCACTTTACGTCAAAACTATTTTCAATTCAACAATAAAATATATAGACAAACAAACGGTCTTGGAATGGGAAGCCCCACATCAGCAATTCTTATGGAAGTGTTCATGCAAAATCTGGAAGAAAAGTACATACAGGAGCTGAAGTCCAAATTAGCTGTGTCATTTTATGCTAGATACGTGGATGACATAATATGCGTTTTAACTACTAATAACGAAGAGCTTGTACTGGAGTACCTCAACAAGCAGTACGGAAATATAAAATTTACAATGGAAACCGAAAAAGACGGAGGCATCAACTATCTAGACCTCACGATAAATATTGATAAAGAAGCCAAAAGATTTAACTATGACATATATAGAAAGTCAACGGCCACCGATACAATAATACACAATACCTCAAATCACCCTCAACAGCATAAAAATGCAGCATTAAGGCACTTGGTACATAGACTTGAAAGAACACCGCTTACACAAGAGGCATATAAGAGAGAACTTGAAGTCATATATAATATCGCTGCAAACAACGGATATAAAAAAGCACTAGTAGATAAGCTCAGAAGGACAAATGGACAACCAAAAAGAAATAATGAAAAGGAAAATAATAGCTGGACGACTATGACATATACTGGAAAAGCAACATATAAATTGGCAAACTTCTTTAAAAAATACAACATTAACACAGCATTCAAAACATCGAATAATCTAGGGCGAAAACTAAGAACTAACATTAACTCAGAGGATTCGTTTAGCAGACACGGCGTATACAAGCTTACCTGCGGATGCCAGCATAGTTACATAGGACAAACAGGACGGCAAATAAGAACGAGGTTCAGAGAACATATTAAAGATTACAACAAAAAAAAACGGAATCCAATCATTATACCCGAGTCTAACTTCGCGAATCACATGGTCGAGAATGAATGCTCCCCAGCAAACATCAATAAAACAGTTAGGGTCCTTCACATACAGGAAAAGGGCCGACGTCTCAACGTACTCGAAAACATGGAAATCTACAAACAGAAAACATTCGACGGTAGAATAATAAACGAACAGATAAACACAATTTCTGACACAATATTCGAGCCTTTAAAACTTGTTTAGAGGAAACAACTTAATCACACAGGTACAACAGACAAACACACAACAACAAATAAACACAAAACAATTAACACACCAAAACAAAAAACCGACAAAGAAGGTCAAACGACTAAAATCACAGATTTCTACCTACCCCAGTCAGCCACACAAATCGATTAGTAAACCACCCTCGGTTCTGAATGAACACACAGCACATACACATAACTAAATATACACAAGCATCAATTTGACAATACCTGCTCATATACCTACGAACTATAAATACAGGACAAACGACAACAACAGATCAGAACGAAAATCGACACTGACGATGGCACAACGCCGAAACCGGTTTGTCTCAAAACCAAATTTGACAAGGGATGACGGAAAATCGTTCCAATATACATCAAAAATAAAGTACTAGATGAAAACCTGAAAAAAGGAAAAGATTTTAAGGAGCGGGTAACACCTGCAAATAAAAATAAAGTGCACGGTGAAAACCTGAAAAAAAGCAAAATATATTAATAAGGTGCTGGAAAAACCTGAAAATAAAAATAAGGTGCTAGATGAAAACCTGGAAAAAAAACCTGACAAGAAAAGAAAATATAAGTTCAATTTGGTGTTCTAAAAAACCTGAAAAAAAGAAAATAGAAATACAAGTTGGTTTTCTGAAAAATCCTGAAAAGAAAGGAAGAAATTGTTAAATAAATGCGCTCAAAAGACTGAAAAGAAAAGAAAATATAAGTACAACTTGGAGGTCTGAAAAAAGGGAAGAAATTTTTAAATAAAAGTGCTCGAAAACCTGAGGAAAAAATAAATCATAATTTAGTACAAAAAGCCACCCTCAAACGTGAAAGTGAATAAATACAAGAGAAAAGGTGAAAATATAAAAATTTTTAATTTAGACCGTGACAACAAAAAATAGGGTGCCGAACCTGAAAAATAATAAGATAGACATTACAAAAAAACTCTTCGAACAGCAAGAAGGTACAGTCCACAAACAGCAGGAAAAGTTACCAGCACAGGCAGCAGAAACCGCTATCCACACAAGCAGCGGATCCATTACCAGCACCAGCAGCAGATCCCGTTAACAGCATCAGCAACATACCCCCGTTACCAACACCAGCAAAATCCCGAAACAGCAGCGCATTACGGTAAATATAAGGTATCCCAGGCAAAAAGTAAGTAGAGAAAAAATTTTCCTACATTACATACATAAATTTATATAACTTAGTGGACCTCTAAAGCATTTTTCGGGAAACCTCTTATGTTCTTATATTTGCTATATCAAATACAAACTCAAAAAAAGTCCCTTAATCCCCCAACACAAGCCTCTCCAATCCGCTAAGATATATAAATCACACCGTTTCAAATACTTACATATATAAACGACGTATATAACCCTTTGCCTTCCCTTGAATGCCCCTGAAAAGAAATTATTAAAAAACACTTTATTTAGCTCAACGGAGTTATTAACTTACCCGTACATAGCACATATTCTCCGTTAGTTTTGCACATCATCCTAGCCCAGCAACAGCCAACATTTTTGCATACTTACATACGTATGCAGGCATTTACCAAAGACTTAAATTCGGTTCAATAATATTCGCCTAACAACACACTTGCCTTATTAGCTTTCCAAAAAACAAAAAAAAATATATATATATAATTTACTTACATATTTTTACTTGTACTCAGAAGCGCTGAGACAAGTGCATAATTTTACCTCCGTTAAACAAAATTTTTATTTACATATATATTACATATAATAATTTGTGCTCAGAAGCGCTGAGACAAGTGCATAACCTCACCACCATTAGCATAGCAATTTCGCTCAACTCCATAATTGTAACATACAAATATACGTACATACACTTGTACTCAGAAGCGCTGAGACAAGTGCACGAACCCACCCCCGTTAACATAGCAATTCAATGCACCTATCCACTTGTACATACATATATATAGGCACTGAAATAACTGCCGCTAACAAAATTCCCACAGTGGGCCACAGCAAATAAAATTTGTATCAAAAACACATAAAAGCGAAGGAAAAATTTGGTATTAATTTTTTCAAAATAAACCCCAACCCCTAAAACAATTATAGAAATATATCCCTCAATATCCCTTTGATACACTTCCTGTCGCATACATAAGCGAACATTAGCTTTGACCTCCCAAATCAAAGAGTCTCGCAACTAGTTTTTGTATTTTGAGCAAAAACCCTCAGCATCGGAATGACCGATGACAAAACAGAGAAACTGTCTCTACCCAAAAGTACCAAGACTCGGAGCAGGTCCAATATAGAAGAAGAAGAATTCTTGAGGAAATCCCTTTTCTAAATAGGAAAACTCGACAGGATATGCGACAAGTGGTCGAATGTCTCTGAGGCAGATCACACCAAACCCGGTTTGCAGACATATATGGAGGAACTCAACAGACTCGTAATCGCAGTAGAACGGTCATACGAAGCAGCACATATGAACGTCACAGATGCCAGCGCCCTGTCAACACTGGACAAAAATTATGACAAAGTAATGGAGACCACACTGAACACAAGGACCAGGATGAACGAGCTGCTCGCGCCACTGGAGCCGAACCCCATCAGCCAAGGGCGCCATTGATAATGCCCAGGTCTGAACCCTATCTCAAAGTCCCTGCATGCGATACTTAAGTGCTCCACGGGGGCTACGAAACATGGCCGTCATTTAGGGACATGTTTACATCGGTTTACATAAACCACTCCAAATTATCCCCTACAAAGGAGGAGAAAACAATAAAGAATCTACGGCATAAACTAAGGAAAAACAATATTGTCACAACGAAAGCGGACAAAGGAAACACCACTGTGCTAATCGAAAAAGGACAATATATATCCAAAACCGAGGATCTCATAGAGGAAATGAAATGTCGTAGAATGAGAGAGGATCCCACAGATGAATACCAAAAACAAATCAAAGTTGCTATAAAGAATGCAACCAATATATTAGATTCTAACATGGCACATAGATTGGTCCAAATGAACCCTTCGGCTCCTCCACTGGTTGCGCTACCAAAAATCCACAAGCCGGACACGCCAATGAGGCCCATCATTAATTTTAAATCCGCACCATGTTACAAACTGTCCAAATATTTAAAAACGATATTGATAGATACTCTGGAGCTAAGGAACGAATATGCAATAGCTAACACAACAGAACTAATAGAGAGACTCGAGACCGTAGAGCTAACAAGAAACAGCAAATTGGTATCCTTTGACATAAAAGATTTATACCCATCTATACCACTATCGGAGACTTTGGACATAGTTAGCTCAATAATAGTTCATAACACAAAAAAAAAGTGAAAAGTATGCAAATCAAAAATACGCTAAGAACCACTTTACGTCAAAACTATTTTCAATTCAACAATAAAATATATAGACAAACAAACGGTCTTGGAATGGGAAGCCCCACATCAGCAATTCTTATGGAAGTGTTCATGCAAAATCTGGAAGAAAAGTACATACAGGAGCTGAAGTCCAAATTAGGTGTGTCATTTTATGCTAGATACGTGGATGACATAATATGCGTTTTAACTACTAATAACGAAGAGCTTGTACTGGAGTACCTCAACAAGCAGCACGGAAATATAAAATTTACAATGGAAACCGAAAAAGACGGAGGCATCAACTATCTAGACCTCACGATAAATATTGATAAAGAAGCCAAAAGATTTAACTATGACATATATAGAAAGTCAACGGCCACCGATACAATAATACACAATACCTCAAATCACCCTCAACAGCATAAAAATGCAGCATTAAGGCACTTGGTACATAGACTTGAAAGAACACCGCTTACACAAGAGGCATATAAGAGAGAACTTGAAGTCATATATAATATCGCTGCAAACAACGGATATAAAAAAGCACTAGTAGATAAGCTCAGAAGGACAAATGGACAACCAAAAAGAAATAATGAAAAGGAAAATAATAGCTGGACGACTATGACATATACTGGAAAAGCAACATATAAGTTGGCAAACTTCTTTAAAAAATACAACATTAACACAGCATTCAAAACATCGAATAATCTAGGGCGAAAACTAAGAACTAACATTAACTCAGAGGATTCGTTTAGCAGACACGGCGTATACAAGCTTACCTGCGGATGCCAGCATAGTTACATAGGACAAACAGGACGGCAAATAAGAACGAGGTTCAGAGAACATATTAAAGATTACAACAAAAAAATACGGAATGCAATCATTATACCCGAGTCTAACTTCGCGAATCACATGGTCGAGAATGAATGCTCCCCAGCAAACATCAATAAAACAGTTAGGGTCCTTCACATACAGGAAAAGGGCCGACGTCTCAACGTACTCGAAAACATGGAAATCTACAAACAGAAAACATTCGACGGTAGAATAATAAACGAACAGATAAACACAATTTCTGACACAATATTCGAGCCTTTAAAACTTGTTTACAGGAAACAACTTAATCACACAGGTACAACAGACAAACACACAACAACAAATAAACACAAAACAATTAACACACCAAAACAAAAAACCGACAAAGAAGGTCAAACGACTAAAATCACAGATTTCTACCTACCCCAGTCAGCCACACAAATCGAATAGTAAACCACCCTCGGTTCTGAATGAACACACAGCACATACACATAACTAAATATACACAAGCATCAATTTGACAATACCTGCTCATATACCTACGAACTATAAATACAGGACAAACGACAACAACAGATCAGAACGAAAATCGACACTGACGATGGCACAACGCCGAAACCGGTTTGTCTCAAAACCAAATTTGACAAGGGATGACGGAAAATCGTTCCAATATACATCAAAAATAAAGTACTAGATGAAAACCTGAAAAAAGCAAAAGATTTTAAGGAGCGGGTAACACCTGCAAATAAAAATAAAGTGCACGGTGAAAACCTGAAAAAAAGCAAAATATATTAATAAGGTGCTGGAAAAACCTGAAAATAAAAATAAGGTGCTAGATGAAAACCTGGAAAAAAAACCTGAAAAGAAAAGAAAATATAAGTTCAATTTGGTGTTCTAAAAAACCTGAAAAAAAGAAAATATAAATACAAGTTGGTTTTCTGAAAAATCCTGAAAAGAAAGGAAGAAATTGTTAAATAAATGCGCTCAAAAGACTGAAAAGAAAAGAAAATATAAGTACAACTTGGAGGTCTGAAAAAAGGGAAGAAATTTTTAAATAAAAGTGCTCGAAAACCTGAGGAAAAAATAAATCATAATTTAGTACAAAAAGCCACCCTCAAACGTGAAAGTGAATAAATACAAGAGAAAAGGTGAAAATATAAGAAATTTTTAATTTAGACCGTGACAACAAAAAATAGGGTGCCGAACCTGAAAAATAATAAGATAGACATTACAAAAAAACTCTTCGAACAGCAAGAAGGTACAGTCCACAAGCAGCAGGAAAAGTTACCAGCACAGGCAGCAGAAACCGCTATCCACACAAGCAGCGGATCCATTACCAGCACCAGCAGCAGATCCCGTTAACAGCATCAGCAACATACCCCCGTTACCAACACCAGCAAAATCCGAAACAGCAGCGCATTACGGTAAATAGAAGGTATCCCAGGCAAAAAGTAAGTAGAGAAAAAATTTTCCTACATTACATACATAAATTTATATAACTTAGTGGACCTCTAAAGCATTTTTCGAGAAACCTCTTATGTTCTTATATTTGCTATATCAAATACAAACTCAAAAAAAAGTCTCTTAATCCCCCAACACAAGCCTCTCCAATCCGCTAAGATATATAAATCACACCGTTTCAAATACTTACATATATAAACGACGTATATAACCCTTTGCCTTCCCTTGAATGCCCCTGAAAAGAAATTATTAAAAAACGCTTTATTTAGCTCAACGGAGTTATTAACTTACCCGTACATAGCACATATTCTCCGTTAGTTTTGCACATCATCCTAGCCCAGCAACAGCCAACATTTTTGCATACTTACATACGTATGCAGGCATTTACCAAAGACTTAAATTCGGTTCAATAATATTCGCCTAACAACACACTTGCCTTATTAGCTTTCCAAAAAACAAAAAAAAAAATATATATATAATTTACTTACATATTTTTACTTGTACTCAGAAGCGCTGAGACAAGTGCATAATTTTACCTCCGTTAAACAAAATTTTTATTTACATATATATTACATATAATAATTTGTGCTCAGAAGCGCTGAGACAAGTGCATAACCTCACCACCATTAGCATAGCAATTTCGCTCAACTCCATAATTGTAACATACAAATATACGTACATACACTTGTACTCAGAAGCGCTGAGACAAGTGCACGAACCCACCCCCGTTAACATAGCAATTCAATGCACCTATCCACTTGTACATACATATATATAGGCACTGAAATAACTGCCGCTAACAAAATTCCCACAATGGGCCACAGCAAATAAAATTTGTATCAAAAACACATAAAAGCGAAGGAAAAATTTGGTATTAATTTTTTCAAAATAAACCCCAACCCCTAAAACAATTATAGAAATATATCCCTCAATATCCCTTTGATACACTTCCTGTCGCATACTTAAGCGAACATTAGCTTTGACCTCCCAAATCAAAGAGTCTCACAACTAGTTTTTGTATTTTGAGCAAAAACCCTCAGCATCGGAATGACCGATGACAAAACAGAGAAACTGTCTCTACCCAAAAGTACCAAGACTCGGAGCAGGTCCAATATAGAAGAAGAAGAATTCTTGAGGAAATCCCTTTTCTAAATAGGAAAACTCGACAGGATATGCGACAAGTGGTCGAATGTCTCTGAGGTAGATCACACCAAACCCGGTTTGCAGACATATATGGAGGAACTCAACAGACTCGTAATCGCAGTAGAACGGTCATACGAAGCAGCACATATGAACGTCACAGATGCCAGCGCCCTGTCAACACTGGACAAAAATTATGACAAAGTAATGGAGACCACACTGAACACAAGGACCAGGATGAACGAGCTGCTCGCGCCACTGGAGCCGAACCCCATCAGCCAAGGGCGCCATTGATAATGCCCAGGTCTGAACCGTATCTCAAAGTCCCTGCATGCGATACTTAAGTGCTCCACGGGGGCTACGAAACATGGCCGTCATTTAGGGACATGTTTACAGCGGTTTACATAAACCACCCCAAATTATCCCCTACACGAAAACTTTACCACTTAAGACAAAAAACCCGTGATAAAGCGGTCCTAATAATCCAAGAATATACCCTCAACGATCAAAATTTCGAGCTAGCCTGGGGGGCACTCAAGCCCAGATACGAGAATCGTAGAATTCTCGTAGACAGCCAATTAAAGACTCTATTTAATATGCAACCCGTGTTTTATGAAAATGGTGAAAGGATCCAAGAGATCCAAACCACGATAAATAACTGCATCTCAACTCTAATTTAAACAACGTCCCCACCAACAACTGGGATCCCATCCTTATATATTTATGCGCCTCTAAGCTCCCCAATGAAACAATAGCTAGAGTCCATGAAAGAACTCCCACTCTGGTCTGAAATGGGCAAGTTCCTAACGACGCGCTATGAAGTAGTTGAACGGCTCGGTACGTATCGGCCAAGCAAACCTCGCCACCCAAATGCGAGCTACAACACCCCAAAATCAGTCGAATAACTTCAAAAATAAGTCCCACTCATATCATAGGGAATCGATTCGACAGGCATCCTGTAAATTGTGCAATTCGAATCATTCTATGATGAATTGCATAAAATTTAAACAACTCAGTGTCGCAGAGCGGAAAAATTTTGTTAAACAAAACCATTATTGCAAAAACTGCTTAGCATTTTCTCATCTGGAGTCCGAGTGCAAGAGCAACTTCAAATGTGTATATTGCCAAAAGAGACACCACTCTCTCCTCCACTATCAGACCACTCCATCGGTCAACTCCAACAATCATCGTCCCTCGTCACGTAATAACCAAACAAGGGTTAAACCTCAAGAGCTAAACATCAACGAGGCTCCCTCTACCTCCGCACAAGCCGCGAAGCTCCAAAATAAGGCAGCACAAAATCAAGCCTCAACCTCTCAAAATGAGAATAATGTTCACTCTCACTTCGCTAGCAGCAAGGAAAAAACCCTACTGCCAACCGCGATGGTTCCCATTCTCCACCGAGGAGAAATATTCAAGCTCCGCGCACTAATAGACCAAGGCTCCGAAAAAACTTTTGCGTCCTCGCGTAGATCAACCCACACAAAAAAGCAGTTACCAAATATCAGGGATGGGCGGACGCGTAGTCCAGAATTCAAATAAGACTTGTCTGATGACTATTTGCTCAGACGACTTAGCAACTAAAAATCCCAACTCATGCGATAATCCTGCAGCAATAACTCATTTCTTGCCATAATTCAAAGCCAAAAACGTGGACTTACAGAAGTTCTCTTCACTATCTCTGGCAGACCCCAATTGCTTCTCCCCATCAAGAATTGACATGGTGCTTGGTAGTAATGTAATCCCTCAAATTCTGCTAAACGGCCTGAAAACTAACGTGGCAGGAAGTTTTATCGCACAACAAACAATATTTGGATGGATACTAAGTGGTCCGGTTAACGAACAAATTTCGGCATTCCCCACCCACGTAATTGATAATCCAGATAATTCTCTAAATGAACTGCTCAAAAGATTCTGGGAGCAAGAAGAGGTTCCAACTTCCTCATCCATAAAGACGATGATATATTTTGCGAGGAGCTGTCCAAAAAAAAAACACCGTTCGGAAAGGAGACGGTAGATACATGGTCAAACTCCCCTTCAAGCAAGGTTTTCCCGAAACTATAGCTCTCGGCCACTCTCGACCCGCAGCCCAGCAGCAATATATCAGCGTAGAAAGAACCCTAGAGAAAAAACCAGAGTTAAGAGATAAGTACTCTGAAGTATTAGAAGAATACTTAACTCTGGACCACATGGGGCCAGCTTCACCTCGCGAAGTTATTAAGAAAGGCAAATACTTCTCCTTCTATTTGCCTCACCACGCGGTTTTAAAACCCGATAGTAAAACCACAAATGTACGAGTAGTCTTCAATGCCTCCAAACCAACTCATTCCGGAAACTCATTGAATAACATATTACACACCGGTCCCACACTTCAAAATGACTTAATGCTGATAATCCTACAGTGGCGCCTCTTTAAATTTGTTTTCAGCGGTGACATAGAAAAAATTTACCGCCAAATCATCGTCTACCCAGAAGATCAAGATTATCAACGAATCCTCTTTCGTAGATCTTCTAACTCCAAGCTTGAAGATTTCAAGTTAAAAACAGTCACCTTTGGTGGCAACTGCTCACCCTATCTCGCTATTAGAACACTCCGCCAATTAGCACAAGACACCAAAGAAGAATACCCGCTCGCCAACAATGTACTTCTGCATGAAACATATATAGATGACATCCTCACCGGCGGAGATGAAATACAGTCCACACTCGACTCCATGACCCAAGTCATCGAAGCACTCAAATCGAGAAACCTCCTCTCAGAAAAATAACGGCCAACCACCCAAAATTCCTCGAAGGCATATCCCACTCAGATCTCTTGGACATAGATTTCCTCAAATTCCAGAACTCCAGCTCCACCAAAACGCTTGGAATAAGATGGAATGCCCTTACAGATTCCTTCACGTACTCCTACGACCCCAGTCCGTCGAAGAATTTGCGAACGAAAAGGCAAATTCTGTCAGCGGTAGCGAAACTTTTCGACCCGGCAGGATGGCTATCGCCAAATATGATCACAGCAAAAATCCTACTGCAGCAACTATGGATGGAGGGAACTGACTGAGATGAAGAAGTCAAAGCCGGCGCTCTTCAAAAATGGACGGCTTTTCACGAAAGTATCACGGCAATAAGCGACATAAAAATTCCCCGTTGGGTTCAACTCTCCCCCGACATACCTACTCAATTACACGGTTTTTCAGACGCCTCGGAAAAAGCCCTCTGCGCCTGTGTATACATAAGAACACAGCAATCTCCAAACGTGTACGCTTGTCACCTGCTTGTGGCAAAAAGTAAAGTCGCTCCCTTACAAACGGTCAGTCTCCCTCGATTGGAACTTTGCGGAGCAGTTCTTCTCTCTAAATTAATAAAACAAGTTCGACTTCAGCCAAAACTACCACCTCACGAACTAACGCTATGGACGTATTCTTCAATAGTGTTAGCACGGCTAGAAAAGCCACCCATATGTGGAAAACCTACGCTGCAAACCACACCTCTCAGATCATCAAAAATGTAAACAACGCGACGTGGAAACATGTAGCCAGCAAGGACAACCCAGCTGATCTAGGAACTCGAGGATGTCGGCCACAAGACTTAGTCGACTGCCCACTCTGGTGGAACGGACCAGATTGGTTAGCCAAAGCCTCTCAGATCTGGCCAAACACCACGCCTAAACCGACACCCCCCCTAGAACAAAAACCCATCGTCACTCCTCACACCACAGAAAGCATCGATCTGCTGGAACGTTTCTCCTCCTATGCTCGTGCGCTTCGGGTAGTGTCCTTCGTCTACCGATTTCTTCATAAGGCAAAGGGACTCCCAATCCCCCCGACAATCTCGATTTCTCACGCAGAATTAACACACACAAAGGAACGCCTCATCCTCCAAGCGCAAGAAATGCATTATGGAGACACGATTTCACTATTAAAAGCATCGAAACCCATAAGTAAAAAATGCTCTCTCTTATCCCTGAATCCCATGCTCGACGCCAAGGGCCTCCTACGCGTGAATGGGCGGCTCAGTAAGGCGCCTATGAGCGACAACGAGCGTTACTCTATAATAATTCCGGAAACTTCCAGGTTCTGCATACTGTTTCTCAATTTCCTACACTCAACGCTTCTCCATGCAGAAAAACAACTCATGATCCGAATGGTACAACAAGAATACTACATCCCTAAATTAAAGCTCAAAATAAAATCCTGTATTTCTAATTGCAAACCATGTACGGTGTACAAGCAAAAGATGAAATCGCAGATAATGGCTGCTCTACCAGCGGAAAGGACGACATATACCTTACCCTTTCACATAGCAGGTGTCGATTTTGCAGGCCCGTTTCTCGCTAAAACATCCCCACTACGTCGAGCCTCCCACACAAAGGCTTTCGTCTGTGTGTTTGTCTGCTTCTCTACCAAGGCTATTCACCTATAAGCCTGTTCGGACCTAACAACGGAAGCTTTTAGAGCCGCTTTTGTGCGCTTTGCCGGTCGCCGCGGCCTGCCTCATAAGATGATGTCAGATAATGGAAAAACGTTCGTCGGAGCTCAACGAGCAATTCAGAAAGAACTATCGTCTTTTCTAAGTGAAGCCGCCTCGGACATAGCCGACAAATACGCTCTGCATGGCCTCTCTTGGCAGTTCATCCCCCCGTACGCTCCTCACATGGGCGGTCTCTGGGAAGCAGCAGGGAAGAGCTTCAAAATACACTTCCGCAAGGTTGCCAGAAACCATAAATTCTCGTTTGAGCGCATCTGAGAACAAGTGTATGTACGTATATTTGTATGTTACAATTATGGAGTTGAGCGAAATTGCTATGCTAATGGTGGTGCACTTGTCTCAGCGCTTCTGAGCACAAATGATTATATGTAATATATATGTGTATAAAAATTATGTTTAACGGAGGTAAAATTATGCACTTTTCTCAGCGCTTCTGAGTACAAGTAAAAATATGTAAGTAAATTTATATATATATATATTTTTTTTTTTTTGGACAGCTAATGAGGCAAGAGTGTTGTTAGGCGAATATTATTGAACCGAATTTAAGTCTTTGGTAAATGCCTGCAAACGTATGGCAGTATGCAAAAATGTTGGCTGTTGCTGAGATGATGTGCAAAACTAACGGAGGATATGTGCTATGTACGGGTAAGTTAATAACTCCGTTTAGGTAAATAAAGGGTTTTTTAATAATTTCTTTTCAGGGGCATTCAAGGGAAGGCAAAAGGTTATATACGTCGTTTATATATGTAAGTATTTGAAACGGTGTGATTTATATATCTTGGAGAGGCTTGTGTTGGGGGATTAAGAGACTTTTTTTTTTAGTTTGTATTTGATATAGCAAATATGAGAACATAAGAGGTTTCTCGAAAAATGCTTTAGAGGTCCACTAAGCTATATAAATTTATGTAGGTGTTGTAGGAAAATTTTTTCTCTACTTACTTTTTGCCTGGGATACCTTCTATTTACCGTAATGCGCTGCAGTTTCGGGATTTTGCTGGTGTTGGTAACGGGGGTATGTTGCTGGTGCTGTTAACGGGATCTGCTGCTGGTGCTGGTAATGGATCCGCTGCTTGTGTGGATAGCGGTTTCTGCTGCCTGTGCTGGTAACTTTTCCTGCTGCTTGTGGACTGTACCTTCTTGCTGTTCGAAGAGTTTTTTTGTAATGTCTGTATTTTTATTTTTCAGGTTCGGCAACCTAATTTTTGTTGTCACGGTCTAAATTAAAAATTTCTTATATTTTCACCTCTTTTCTCTTGTATTTATTCACTTTCACGTTTGAGGGTCGCTTTTTGTACTTAATTATGAATTATGAATTATTTTTTATTTTTTTTTTTTTTCGAGCACTTTTATTTAACAAGTTCTTCCCTTTTTTCAGACCTCCAAGTTGTACTTATATTTTCGTTTCTTTTCAGTCTTTTGCGCGCATTTATTTAACAATTTCTTCCTTTCTTTTCTGGATTTTTCAGAAAACCAACTTGTATTTCTATTTTCTTTTCTTTTCAGGTTTTTTAGAACACCATATTGTACTTATATTTTCTTTTCTTTCCAGGTTTTTTTTCCAGGTTTTCATCTAGCACCTTATTTTTATTTTCAGGTTTTTCCAACACCTTATTAATATATTTTGCTTTTTTTCAGGTTTTTTTCAGGTTTTCACCGTGCACTTTATTTTTATTTGCAGGTTTTACCCGCACCTTAAAATCTTTTCCTTTTTTCAGGTTTTCATATAGCACTTTATTTTTATTTTTAGGTTTACACGGCTTAAACACTTTTTTCTTAATTTGGGCAAGTTTCGTTTATTTTCAGTTTTTTTTCTTAGCCTGATCGCTTAATCAGCTATATTTTTACACCTTTGCCGTAAATATGGAACTTTTTGTTGATTTTACACCGCTTTTCAATACAATGTAGCTCTTATATAAATTTTTTAGTTGTACTTTAACTCATTTTTCGCCACAGAAATTTTATTTTTGTTTGCTTTTTCACTGTTTATTTTGAGCCTTCCTTTTATAATCGCGGGCAAAAAAAAATACCGAAGAAGATTTAATGATGAGCTGTATGAGCTATACGCAGACATCAACATAGTCCGGCGAATTAAAACGCAGCGGCTGCGCTGGCTAGGCCATGTTATGCGAATGAAAGATGATGCTCCGGCCAAGAAAGTGTTTCTATCGGAACCCGCCTATGGAAGCAGAGGTAGATGGCGGCCCCCACTCCGTTGGAGGGACCAGGTGGAAAACGATTTAAACTGCCTTGGTGTGACCAATTGGCGCCGGTTGGCGGAGCGAAGGAGCGACTGGCGTGCCTCGTTGGACGGCCATAACCGTTTAGACGGTTAAGCGCCAATTAAGTAAGTAAGTAAAAAGACATTTATACATTTTTCCTTTTTTGCAGCAACCATATGTGCTGTTTACTTTTGTAAAATTGTATGTATAATTGTTGTAGTTTTTTTTAAATTAATTTCAACTAGATTTAAATTCAATGTTCACTTATGTTTTTTTTTTTTTTTTTTGATTTATTTTTCCCTTTTTTATTTGATTTTAGTAACCCGCTCGCGTTCGCGTTTATTTATGATTTCCTTTGACGGCGTCGAAAGGACCATGAATATGGTTGCACTACTTACAAGTTTACCAAACCACTTCTTGCGAAATAAAGCACTTTTTTTCTGTATACTTTCATGTGTTTCGTTCTTTTATTTCACTGAGCTTGGCTCAAATATTAATTACACGGGAATTTCAAATTTCTTTATAAATTTTTGGATTTTTCGAAATAGGAATATTAATCACAAATTACAATTTATGAAGATACAAATTTTCGATCGAGTACGAATTGAATACGTATAATTGATTAGCGCGCTTAACGACAACTGCCCAACTCCGTTTTGCGGCACTGAGTTGTTTAAATTTTATGCAATTCATCACAGAATGATTCGAATTGCACAATTTACAGGATGCCTGTCGAATCGATATGAGTGGGACTTATTTTTGAAGTTATTCGACTGATTTTGGGGTGTTGAAGCTCGGTTGTTGAAGCTCGTACTTGGGTGGCGAGGTTTGCTTGGCCGATACGTACCGAGCCGTTCAACTACTTCATAGCACGTCGTTAGGAACTTGTCCATTTCAAACCAGAGTGGGAGTTCTTTCCTGGACTCTAGCGATTGTTCCCATATGGCGAGAGTTTCATTGGGGAGCTTAGAGGCGCATAAATATATAAGGATGGGATCTCAGTTTTGGTGGGGACGTTGTTTAAATTAAGAGTTGAGATGCAGTTATTTATCGTGGTTTGGATCTCTTGGATCCTTTCACCATTTTCATAAACACGGGTTGCATATTAAATAGAGTCTTTAATTGGCTGTCTACGAGAATTCTACGATTCTCGTATCTGGACTTGAGTGCCCCCCAGGCTAGCTCGAAATTTTGATCGTTGAGGGGATATTTTCAGTATCGCATGCAGGGACTTTGAGATAGGGTTCAGACCTGGGCATTATCAATGGCACCATGGGTTGTCCTTGCCTGATGGGGTTCGGCTCCAGTGGCGCGAGCTGCTCGTTCATCCTGGTCCTTGTGTTCAGTGTGGTCTCAATCACTTTGTCATAATTTTCGTCCAGTGTTGACAGGGCGCTGGCATCTGTGACGTTCATATGTGCTGCTTCGTATGACCGTTCTACTGTGTTTACGAGTCTGTTGAGTTCCTCCATATATGTCTGCAAACCGGGTTTGGTGTGATCTGCCTCAGAGATATTCCACCATTTGTCGCATATCCTGTCGAGTTTTCCTATTTCGAAACTGAAAGTCCGTCACCATCAGTTCAGCAATCGCTGAAAACATGAATATTTCAAGGAATTGCATAAGCGTCAAAAATGCAAGACCCAAGAACCCAACGTCAAGGTAGGGGAACTAGTCGTCATCAAAGACGACCTTCTGCCCCCCAACGAATGGCAACTAGGTCGAATATCAAACCTACACGTAGGACCTGACGAGAATGTTCGCGTCGTCGACATTCACACCCAGAACGGCACAATTAGGCGCAACATTACAAAGATATGTTTATTACCCATGTCATAGCCTCCCTCTCACACACGTCCTGTGCCCTATCCCTCCAAATCCCCTTGCCACCCTTCTCTTTTAATATCACAGCTAAGTCCTATGTTTTCGTTTTCTTTTTTTCTTTTTTCTCAAATTTCTCCACAGAGCTCATAATGGAGCGCGGAAAATGCAGCCTGTGCTGCCGCCCCCACTCTTTGCGCCATTCCCATGCGTTTTTGGCCATGACTCCAGCAGAGCGATATGAGTCTGCACGCGTCCATCGCTACTGCATAAACTGCTTAGCCACATCTCACACCACAGGGGCGTGCACTTCCACCGGCAGCTGCCGCCACTGTGGCAGAGCTCATCACACGCTGTTGCATCGGCCTAATATTGCAACAGCAACACGTAATCGACGTCCGACGCCTCCACCACCCATACGCCATAGGCGTGATGATCGACGTGGAAAAACCAGGCAGCGTGCAATTGAACGACCTGCGGCGCGCTTACAGAGCCGCAGCGCCAACCAACGTAATCTGAGGAAGTTAGTCAACCAAGCGAAGAGTACGCTCGATCAGCTTCAAGAACTCCTGAATTCGTCCACTTCGCAGGCCCGGCGCCATGTTGCAGACATGGAGGAAGAAAATTTAATTGAATTCTAGAATATGATTATTTTCAAATTTTATATATGTAAATCTACTCTTATACTTACCTGAATTCTATAAAAATTAACTATTCATATGTGTATGTATATATAGCCAATGAACTAATTTAATGAAGTAAAATACATATATACATATACTTACCTTAAACTCATACTCATCTGTAAATTCATACTCACCTAAAAATTTTTATGTCATAAATTCGAACGCCCTAATGTAAAATCTATTAAATCAAATTGGAAGAATACCGCTTCTTTGTCATGTACGTACCTTAAGTATACATATGTACATATGCATACGTAAATAAGTAAAAAACCAAAGGCTCAACTGTCAGCCACAAAACGGAGTTGTCGTTAAGCGCGCTAATCAAATATGCGTATTCAATTCCTACTCGATCGAAAATTTGTGTCTTCATAAATTGTAATTTGTGATTAATATTCCTATTTCGAAAAATCCAAAAGTTTATAAAGAAATTTGAAATTCCCGTGTAATTAATATTTGAAGCGAATCTGATTTTATGGCATTCATTGTGCCGTATGTTAAAATGAATCCTTCAAAAATTGCTGAAGCGATTGTTTTTGTCGATTTGTCTGGCACAGCGGCTGTTACCAGGTATTTAGTCATGTCGCAAATCATGGTAAGTGCGAAGTTGTTACCATATTTGGACTCAGGTAGGGGTCCGATTGTGTCAATTACTAGTATATCGAATGGTTTACAAGGAGTTGGTGTTAAAACAAGTTTTTCTTTTGTTTTAGGTTTAACCTTGTTTAAAAGACAATCTTTACAATTTTTGATATATTTCGATATATCACGAATCATGTTACTCCAATAAAACTTTTTTCGTAGTTTTGCGTAAAGTCTTTTCATTCCGCAATGTCCACCAGAAATGGGATCATTATGGTAAATTTTCATTAGTTTTAATTGTGTATCTTCATCTGTTACTGTCTCCACTGGATCTGTTAGTATAATTTCTAATGATTTTAAAATTTAATTTCCAATATTTTTGAAATTTGTAATAGTATAATGTTCGAACAAAATATCGTTTTTAAGCCATTCAATCTGCTTAATTTTGCGTTTGCCGGCTTCTGATTGAAGCCTCGAAAGTAATTTCTCTAAAGTCATTATTTCGTTAACAAGCTCAAAATTAAGTAACTCGAGTTTCTTATGTTTAATATGCGCAAAAATTCTTACGCTTGTTGTTTTATTATTTTTATCGTACGTAATTGCAGATCTTATCCGTGGAACTTTTTTCGAAAAATTAAATGAACATTTGTCGTAGACATGTACAGCAAGTTGTTTTTCGTCGTTTTAGTCTTTTTTCCTATGAAGGTTATTTTCGTTTTGCCGTTTTGTCATTGATCTTGTCTGTACTGCTAAAATTTGTTTGTTCGATTCCTTAATCTCATCGATTGTAATGCGCGACAGTGCATCAGCAACGTTTGATTTTCCCTTAATATATACAATAGTGAAATTATATTCAGCTAGTTCTAGTCTTATTCTTGAAAGTTTTGAAGATGGGTCTTTCATATTGAATAAGTATACTAGAGGTCTGTGGTCTGATTTTACAATGAAATGGGTGCCATACACATATGGTCGAAATTGATTTATTGCGAAATAAATAGCTAACAGTTCCAACTCTATACTTGGTTTTTTCTCCTCTGCTTTAGTAAATGCTTTAGAAGCGAAGAAAATTGGTATATCACTACCTTGCTGTTCTTGACTTAAAATAGCGCCACATCCAGTTGTGAAAGCATCAACGGTAATAATGAATTGTTTAGTAAAATCTGGATATTGAAGTAATTTTGGTGAGAGTAACGCTGCTTTCAAAGATAAAAATGCTTTTTCGCACTCTACATCCCATACAAATTCAACTCTTTTCCTGCTTAATCGATTTACAGGCGCTGCCAGAGATGCAACATTTGGTATAAACCGTCTGTAATAGTTTGCAAAGGCGACAAATCGTCGTACCGCGTCTTTGTCAGTCGGTTTTGTATATTTCTAATTGCGTTTATTTTAGAGTCGTCTGGCAACAAACCTTTGGCTGAACATTTGTGATCTAAAAATGTAACTTCTGGTCGTAAAAAGTTGCATTTATTTGGGTTAAGTTTGAGATTGAAAGACCTGCAAGTATCGAAAACTTTTGAAAGATTTTTAATGTGGTGTGCTTCACTACAACCTATGACGATAATATCGTCGACGTACAAAAATGCGACGTTGGGTGGTATACTCGAAAAAGCTATTGTCATCATTCGTGAGAATGAATTAGGTGCTATATTTAAACCGAATCGAAGCACTTTCCATCTAAATGCACCTCGGTCAGTGCTGAAAGACGTAATGTCACGTGAGTTAGGATGCAAGGGGATTTGATGAAATCTTGAAAAAAGATCTAATGTGGAAAAATACTTTGCCCTGCCAAGATTGTCTAAAATATCGTCAACTCTAGCTAGTGGAAATTTATCAGCAATGAGTTTTTTGTTTACTGCGCGAAAATCTACGCACATACGATAAGCTTTTTGACCATTAGTATCTTTCTTTGGGACTACAATCAAAGGACTATTGTAATTCGAAAAACTGGGTTCAATCAGATCGTTGTCCAACAATTTATTTACTTGGCGATTTATTTCTTCGCGTTGAGAGAATGGCAATCGATAGTTTTTAACATATACCGGATCGTTGTCTGTCAATCTTAGTTCTTGCTCGTAGAAGTTGTTTAAAGTCATTTTGTCCGTGTCGAGAGCGAAAATGTCGGCAGAATCTATGCAAAGGTCAATTAATTTACTTTTAGCATATTGAGGTATTTGATTTTTTAAAATTGAAACTAGTTTTTTCGTACGTGTGTCTTCTTTTTCTGTCTATTTATGACTTTAATTATAGGGTTACTGGAATTAACAATGCACCTCGCTGTGAAAACACCTTTTAAACTTCCTGCGAGTCCACGAAAAGTGACTCGGGTGAATCTCCTAAATCAAAAAAGTCTGAATATTTCGCATCTTGGAGGAATGATACAACTGTCGCTTTCTGTTCCGTGCAGGATTGGTATCGCGACTTTTTCATTACCTACCCAAAAGGAAATACTATTTCTTTCATAATTAATAATGCATTTGTTAATTTTCAGAATTTTTTACCCAGTATGCCATCGGATGGAATATTAATGTCTTCATTTACTACATGTAAAGTATGTTCAATAGAAAAGTTTGAAAAATTTAAATTTGCTGAATTTTACCTAAAGTAGAAACTGAATTAGAAGTGACACCGGTAATGTTAATAATGTTGTTTGTATTTAAGGAAATGTTACTGTATATACATGATATTTTTATTAGAGAAATGTCGGCTTGAGTATCTACTAGGAAAGAACAAAATTTTGTGACCCGTTAAGTTGTAATTCTATGAAATCTGAATAATTTAAGTTTAAACAATAGATGCCTATTGGTGAGGGAAATTCGCTTACAATTAATTTCGCTACTACGTCTTTCGGGTCAGTAAATGCCGTTGAGGCTAAAATGGTTTTTACTAAATTTGATTTTGCATTTAAGCGACACACGTTAACAGTTTGTTCGACTGCCATTTCATAAGCTTTCGCTTGAGTGTTCCCTTCAATAATAAGAGACCGCTGAGGTGAGTCAGCTAAATCTTCAACTTCAAAATCTGTATAATTGTTACCGTTAAAGTGCAACGCTGTAACTCTCCCTGCTACAACTTTCGAGTTGTCTGGTTTGATCCTACTATGTAGAGCTGTTTTAATTTCATTAAGTGAATTTACCTGTCTTGGTATTGCTTCACGGGCTTTACCCTCTACTTTTGATTTTAAGAACGCTATGAAGGTATCAGTTAAATCTGCAGTAGCGAATTGTTCAAGTAATTCAATTTTGTCTATAAAAGAATCAAGTGCTAGAGAAGGGCACTGGTTTACATGTGAATAGTCGCTAAAGAAATATTTAACAATTTATTTGAAGAATTAATAAAAACTGCATTATACTTGTATAGAAAAATCTTTAAGAAGTAATTGAATTTAAACTTTGCACAAAATTATATAGGTATTAATTGGTAAAAATTTCAAAATAGTTGTAATTTGTTCAAAAAAATCCATTTATATTCACAGACGCACCGCTTTGAAAAAAAAATCTCACTTGGTTTTAACGGAACCACCGCATATTTCAAAAAATTTTAATTGGTTTTTTGTGCAAACACCGTTTATATCAAAATTCCAAAATTTACACGTTACAAAGTGCTTATCAAGTTCAAAAGTCTTATAAGGTGAAAATTAATATTATGCTTGAAACCGAAGTAGTTAAATGTAGAACGCACCACTTAAAAAATCAAAAATGTATATATATATATTATAACGCACCGCATAAAAGGAATTTACTGTTTTCTATGCATACATATATATGTGTTATAAAAACCTTAGGCAAAATTTTGAATACATACAATATACTTATTTACCGCTTCCTCTGCTTCTATGATGGCTGCCGCTGATGTTAATGCTGGCGCTGGCCTTCGCTGCCGATTGTGGTTTCTGCTGCTGGGCTTTGCTGTTGATAGTGTTACTGCTGCTACTGCGCTGCCAGTATTAATGCGCTGCTGGTGGTGTTGCTGCTGGTGCTACTGCGTAATTGCTAGTGGTGGTGGTGGTGATTGAAAAATTGCGATGATATACCGGTGGCTAGTGACGTGGGTTTATATCCCGCTGGATCAAAAATTTTCCACTGGCCCCAAAATGTAAAAATGACCGGGCTGCAGCCGTCACGGTCGCCATGTGCATTTCCATTTCGGAACTCCTGCAAAAATTGTCCTTAATTGTTCTTGCGCGCACACACCCTACTACGCGCACGCTCCTCTCAAACACCAAACACGTATTTACTATTTTGTTTATTTAATATGTATGTTTTGAGTTTGATGTATAATAAATGTTTTTAGTTTGTACACTATATTTAGTTTGTATTTTAGTTCTACTTTTAAATTACTTATTTTAGTTTTGCACACACTTAGTATCGTGTCTCTTTTTCGTTGTCCAAATCTTTAATAATCATTCAGCCAGCCGAATTGCTCTATTTCCAAATTGTCCCAACACCTGTTGTCCGTTCACAGTAGACAACGGGTGTTGCAGCAATTTGAAAACAGGGTGACATTTTTATTATTTATTAAGGCTCTGTTACAGGTCAAGTAAGGCTAGATTTAAAATCAGATATCAGTACTGAGTTTAAAACGCAAATTGATGCAATAGAATTAAAGGAGATAACACTGAATATGCCAGGGAAAAATTTACACAACTAATTTTCCTCAGGTGCAATCATTTGCTGATCCAAACTTCCATATTCCTTATAGGATTGGTGTTTTATTAGGAGCCGAAGTTATGGGTTCCATATTAACCGATACAAAAAAAATGTATGTATATTCAAATCTTTATATGGAAAATGACAATTATTGGCCCAGCACCTATAGAAGTATGCAAATTTTATCGTGGAATTGTAAGTTGTAAGTTATCAGACCTTGATAAAAGAGTTCAAAAGTTTTGGGAAACTGAGGAGATTTCGAAAAACGAAAAGTTTTTAACAAAAGAAGAAAAAGAGTGCGAAACACATTTTCCGAAACAGTGAAAATTAAAAATGATAATCGATTTCAAATATCATTGCCTTTGAAAAGACCTAAATCAAAATTAGGTGATTCAAAAGGAGTCACTATTAAAAGATTTAATGCTTTAGAAAAAAATTGTCCAAAGACCCTTGCCTAAAGATGCAGTATTCAACATTTTTAAAAGACTATTTAGAACGTGGTCACATGGAAGAAATAAGATTTAAAAATCTTCCAAAGGAGGTAAATTTTCTTCCTCATCATTGTGTTCTTAAGCCTGATAGTACCACCACTAAGCTTAGAGTTTTATTCGATGGTTCATGCAAAACTACATCGGGTTTATCTTTAAACGATATTTCATTGACAGGTCCAAAATTACAAGCTGATTTATTTAATATATTAACAAGATTTAGAATGCATAAGTATGTTTTCACGGATGATGTAGAAAAAATGTATCGCCAGGTATGGGTGAAAGATGAAGACCGATATCTCCAATTAATAGTTTGCCGACGGGACAATGATAAGCCATTAAAAGTGTACAAATTAAAGACTGTTACTTATGGCACTGCCTCTGCCCCATACTTAGCAATCAAATGTTTGCCGAATGTTGGCGAAATATATGATGATCAATATTCTAAAGCATCCGAAATAATTAAAAAAAATTGTATATGGATGATTTAATGACAGGTGGAAAAAATATATCCGAGTTATAAGAAAATCAGAATAATTTGATAAATATTTTAAATAGGCATGGTTTTTCATTAAGAATATGGTCTGCAAATCATCCTGAATTTCTTAAGAATATTGGAGAAAATGATGGTAAAATAGAGATTAATTTTGACAAAGAAGACTCTGTTTCAACTTTGGGGCTAGCATGGGTCCCAAAATCGAAAGAATTTTTCATAAAATCAATTTGAGAACCTTATAAAAATGATATTATTAATAAGAAATCTATACTTTCAGATATAGCGAAGTTATTTGATCCTCTAGGTTTATTAAATCCAGTGATTGTCACAGCCAAAATCTTGCTACAAGATCTTTGGAGGATGAAACTCAATTGGAACGACGAAATACCCGATCAAAAGAACAGATTGGATTAAGTTCAAGGAGCAGCTACCAAGCTTATAAAATATAAAGGTAAAAAGACAAATTTTTATTGATAATGCCAATGTGCTAGAGATACATGGATTTTGCGACGCATTTATTTAAGATCTAGGAACGTAGAAAACCAATTTCAAATAAGTTTAGTTAGTGCAAAATCTAGGGTAGCACCAATCAAAACTCTTTCTGTTCTGTGTTTAGAACTATGTGCAGCAGTTTTGCTAGTGGAGCTGATTGAAAAAGTCAATGAAAGCTTACAGGAAAAAGGAAATCTTATAAGGTACTATAGCGACTCAGAAATAGTATTATCGTGACTTAGATTATATCTAGGAAAATTTAAAACCTTTGAAGCAAACAGAGTAGTGACAATTCAAAGGAAAACAGAGCAAACGCATTGGAGCCATGTTAAATCAAAGGAAAATCCAGCTCACATTATTTCTCGAGGCTTATACCCAAACGAGAAGCTGGAAGCTATCCTCGATCTAACCCCGCTGCATATATCGATAGAGCAGTCAGCCAAGCGAGCCCTCCTTAAAGTCGTCAGGGAGTGCTCGGGGAAAGGTAAAGTCATATCGTCCCGGAACATGGAGGAATTGAGAGAGAAGATCCCAATCTCTCAACTCCCGAGGGATGATATCCTCAGGCAGATAGTATATGAGAAAAGATATAAAGTAGAACTGGGAGACAAGGGTACGTGGGAGGAAAACAGAATTGAGAGCATTCAGCAGCTAAACAGTATAGTATGGTATACCGATGGCTCGAAGACCCCAGAGGGGATTGGATCTGGAGTCGTTGGACCCAGAGCCAAGATATCAATACCCCTGGGAGCATACCCGAGCATTTTTCAAGCGGAGGTATTCGCCATAAGCCAGTGCGCGGACCTCAACCTTCAGCGAAAATACTCTAATGAGAAAATTGCCATACTCAGTGACAGCCAGGCCGCCCTCAAGGCCATCTCGGCATTTGAAATAAAATCAGCACTAGTCCTTGAGTGCGTGGAAAAGCTGAATCAACTAGGAGCACACAACGAACTACTGTTGGCCTGGGTTCCTGGCCACAGGGGAGTCGAGGGAAACAAGCAGGCGGACAGCCTGGCCAGAGAGGCAGCAAAGATATGACCTATTGGTCCTGAGCCGTTTCTGCCAGTAGGCCCGCAGGAAATTAGGGGGCATCTATTAGCAGAAGAAAAGGAAAAGAGGGAAGAACAATGGCGTAATATGCCAGGCCTAAGACAATCTAAGCTACTGTTAGGGGGTTACTGCACAACTCGATACAGGGCATTTATAGGCCTCTCGAAAAATAACCTAAGAATTCTAACAGCTATTCTTACAGGACACTGTAGACTGAACAGCCACATGCAAAATCTGGGTATAATATCGAACAACACATGCCGATTTTGTGATCGATCAGCGGAGACGGCGGGCCATATCCTCCTGGAGTGTGATGCAATCTCAAGACGTAGAGCTAAGTTTATGGGCTCACCATGGCCAGAACATTTCCTATAAGAAGATACGGGTATAATTACAGAAACAAACAGTGTGTTAGAAATTCCTGGGCTAAAAAAGAGTGCGTTGGTTACTGTTCTAACTAGAAAAAGAGAAATAATTGCAGACATAAAACATAAAGACAGCTTTATTTTTCTCAGGAATGTTGTAGCTTTAATTTTGAATTTCATAGATATCAGATTAAAAAAAACAGTCAAGGATCTTCATTCATATCATAAATTATCTATAAAAAAATCGTGACACAAACACAAATAAAATATTTCAACGATGATATTCAGTTGCCAAAACCCCAAAAAGAAAAAAGAAATCATCAAAATTAGCTACTCTTGCTCCATTTTTAGACGAAAATGATATTTTTAGAGTAGGTGGTAGAATTCAAAATTCGCTTCCATTTGAAGCCAAACACCCTATATTATTACCATATAATAGCCGTGTTTTTTTTACATTTATAGACGTTTACGCTTAAACTTTATATGGACTGCTAAGCGACAAACTTCAAAAAAACCTCTGAAATTGCTGCGCATAAAATTGGTACTACTAAATTTCAATACGCATTATACGCAGATGTAACTGAAATATGTGTCTATTGTCGGATCAGACTTGCGACACACTGTGGTCGAATAATATTTTAACACACTGTATAATATTACTACTCAAACAACATTTAAAACATATTTAGTTACATACGTACAACAAAACACTACCTACTAATTGTAAACATGAATATACACACACACACACACATATTCGCAATCATAATTATTTTTGCACTCACTTCCTTTTTTACTTTTCATGCTTTCTACATCTTTTTAATTTGCCTAAATAAATTATTGTAACATTGTCGCTCACATTAAGCGGTTCGGTCGTTGTCATTTATTTGGAAATAATAGTTCGCGTATACACCCCCACAAATTTTCGTACCATTTTTTGCAAGTAAATAGCAAAGGAAAAAGCTCCTTGCTCCTACATAATTTTTGGCGCCCAAACGTGAGGCAGTGTATAATCGTGAATAAAAAATAAAAAGCTTAATCTTTCGATCGCGCAATTATTAATCGGGGAGAAATCGCCGAGTGTAATTGTAATATAAAACAAAAATACAAGTTTCATCATCAACCAACAACAATCAAGTCGCATGTCAAAGCATCAAAAATGGCATATTATATATACATTTCTGTCACATCAGGTGCGGTAATTGGAAAGGGCAACAACTGCAGTAATCTGTCGTGAAGGGGCGATCGCCCCGCCCCCCCAACTAGATTTTTTTCCAAAATTTATTCGGAACAAATTTTTTTCACGAAGTCCCAGACTATATTTTTTTTCCAAAATTTATTCGGAACAAAATTTTTTTTCACCAAGTCCCAGAAACCCACTATTTATATGCAGTATTTGTATAATTATAATTATGGATATTTGATCGTTACTTTTCATAATGCAGGTTTTGTATGCATGCTTTAATCGAGTATCAATTTTCAAATAATATTAGCGCTCAACAGTAAGAATGCTCATGCAAATCAGTCGAATGCTCAAAAGTATTTGCGCTGCTGATAACATACTGAATCAAACCTTACTTTATTGAACAAGTAAAGGTGTCTAAGTTCGGATGTAACCGAACATTATATACTCAGCGTGAGCTTCAATTGTACCTTTCATTTCAGATAAATTACTTTTCTACATAACACGTGTCTCCCCATTTCCTCTTACAATAAAACTTGATAAGTGAAATATCATTGATGCAAAACTATTTTTGCTAAGTTATAGCTTATTATTCTAGTCTACGACCCTTTTAAACTTGTTTTATCTCTATGTTAAATAAATAAATATAAGGCGCGATAACCTCCGAAGAGATCTAAGGCTGAGCTTCTCTTCCAATTTGCGTCGTGCTCCTCTTGATTTTCCCTACAAATTGGCCGGACGGGACCTACATGTTTTATGCCGACTCCGAACGGCATCTGCAAAGCAGATTATATTTCACTGAGAGCTTTTCATGGCAGAAATACACTCGGAGCGCTTGCCAAACACTGCCGAGCGGCGACCCCGCTTAGAAAAATTGTCTTCTAATTGAAAAACCTTATTTCTAAAATTTTGATGTTGCTTGCCCGGGGTGTGAACCCAGGGCATACGGTGTGGTAGGCGGAGCACGCTACCATCACACCACGGTGGCCGCCTATAGTGTTAACTACTTTGTACTCTTTACTTTAATTTTTAAAATAATTTTAATTGAGTTTTCGTGTTAACTTAAAATTTTGAATAACTTCAAAAAAAGAAAATTCTAATTAGTTTGAAAATATTTAAACTCGAAAGTAAATAAATAATATTTCTAAAAAATAAATATTTAAATATTTGGTTAACTAGGAGTAAATATAGTGTTAACTACTTTGTACTCTTTACTTTAATTTTTAAAATAATTTTAATTGAGTTTTCGTGTTAACTTAAAATTTTGAATAACTTCAAAAAAAGAAAATTCTAATTAGTTGAAAAATATCTAAACTCAAAAATAAACAAAAATAAATTTTTATATTTAAAATCAAAATAAAAGATTCTTTTAAAATATCAATTTGAATGTTGATATACCGCCATATATATTTATATCTATGTTGCCGTGGTCTTTAACCTATCCCGTCCATTTTTACTAGAAATATTTTCTGTTATAAGGAAAATATGTATTACGATATGTTAATTTTTCTTCGAGTTATGGCTCCCGGAACATAGAGAATTGCTCAGTCATAAAAGGGGCGGTGCCACACCCATTTTCAAAAATTTTAGTGTTTTCCAATTTAATGTTATAATTCAATTTAGAAAGTAAACTGCTATTGATACAAAGCTCTTTTTCGCTAAGATATAGCTTATTATTTTCGTCTACGACCCTTTTAAAAATCTTTTATATAAAAGTGGGCGTGGTCTTTAACCGATCTCGTCCATTTTTTCTAGAAATATTTCCTGCTATAGGGAACATTTGTGTACCAAAGTTTATTACGATCCGTTAATTTTTCTTCGAGTTATGGCTCCCGAAACATAGAAAATTGCTTAGTCATAAAAGGGGCGGTGCCACATCCATTTTTTAAAATTTGAAGTTTTTCCTATTTACTGGTATAAATCCACTGGTTAAATGAAGTACCATTGATATAAAGCTCTTTTTTGCAAAGATATAGCTTATTTTATTCGTCCACGACGCTTTTAAAAACCTTTTATATAAAAGTGGGCGTGGTCCTTAACCGATTTTGTTAATTTTTCTTCAAAGCATTCCTTATAGTAAAGGCAACCTCTCTGTCGAATTTTGTTACGATAGGTTTAACGATTTTTGATTTATGGTTAATAATATTTGTAAAATTGATTTAATCACAAATGGGCGGTGCCACGCCCATTTTAAAAAAAATTTCTAATTTTTATCAAGAGTCTCAATATCAGTCCACACGTCAAATTTCAACATTCTAAGTGTATTATTTACTAAATAATCAGGTTTTTTGTGTTTTCCAAAATGTTATATATATAAAAAGTGGGCGTGGTTATCATCCGAATCGCTCATTTTCACTTCCAATCTATTCTGGGTCCAGATAAGCTGGTGTACCAAATTTGGTGAAGATATGTCAATATTTACTCAAGTTAACGAGTTAACGGACGGACAGACGGACGGACATGGTTCAATCCAATTTGTTTTCGATACTGATGATTTTGATATATGGAAGTCTATATCTATCTCGATTCCTTTATACCTGTACAACCAACCGTTATCCAATCAAAGTTAATATACTCTGTGTGCAAAGCACTCTGAGTATAATAAAGTTTATTCAGAATCTTCACTATCACTCTACACATTTTTCACCACTTTCTACTGGGCATTTGTCATCTCTGTAGAAACTGCAGTGCACATATTCAATTATAGTAGAATCGCGAGAAAGTTAATCGCCAGTGTTCGGACTTCTACCACTAAAGTGGTAAACCTACCACTATTTTTCTTTTATTTGAAGTTCTACCACTTCTACCACGCAAGCTCGAAAAAAGGTTGTAATTTTTATAGAAGTTTTTTGAAGAAACTTTGCTTTTCCACAATTTTTTGAGAAGAGAAACAACACTATTTGTAGAATCAAACTTCAAGAACAGGTCAGCGATGGTCCAAATGTAGAAAACGGAAGTACTGTTCCACTCTTAATTTATACTGATCGCGACGCTAATACATTGTTGGTTGATAATAATAATGGGAAAACGTTGCATTCAACATCTATAAATACTGAATCGGGTTCGAATTACCTATGTCACTTTCACAAAATCCTATTGTTGAAAAATACGACATAGGTAATTTTGTGGGAAAAAAATTTATTAGATGATTATATGAAGTACAACTTACTAAAATATCCTTGGGTACAACCGAAGGACTATATCTTCCCTTTTTCGAGTCATAGTAAAAAAGGAAAAATAGAAAAGCGATACTTTAAACATCATTTTTTAACTGAATATTAGTGGCTTGTTTATTCTGAACAAAAAAGAATGTTTTTGTGAATATTGTTTCTTATTTGCAAGTGATACTGGTGACTCGAAATCGAATATTCCTCTCAATGCACTTGTCAAAGTTCTTGTGACATCGTTTGCAAAGTTGTCCGGTAAATAATGTGTACTAAATAACCGCGCTATTAACAAATATCACTCTAAGTCAGCCCTTTTTAGCCAAGACTTCATAAATACTTATGAAAATCCAGGAAACGAAATCACTAATTTGCTTTCTTCTCATCGCATGGAACAAGTTGAAAAAATAAAAAATTGTTGGAGATTATTATAAAAACTATTATTCTTTGTGGACAACAGAATTTAGCATGAATCAGCAACAAACGAAGGTAATTTTAGGGCAATTTTGAAATTTTTAGTCGCTGCAGGTCATAAAGAGCTTGAAGAACTCTTAAAAATTCTACACATCCAAGAGCTACTTATATAAACAACACGACTCAAAACGATCTTATTCAATGCTGCAAAGATGAAATTCAATCTATTTTGATAGAGAGGGTTAAAAAAGCTAGATTTTTTGCAATTATTTTCGATGAAACTACTGATTGTAGTCATACTGAGAAACTCAGCCTTTGTTTACGGTATTTATATGATGACAATATAAGAGAAGATTTTGTAACTTCCCTTGATGCGTACGATTCGATCCGAGAAGAAGATGTGATAAATGGAGAAAAAAAATTGACAGGTGTAGCCTTGGCACACATAGTGATCGATATATTTAATAATTTAGGACTAAGATGGATGTTCCGTAATGACATCAGAAGTTAAGGAGCTGTGCAGGAACTTATTAAAATATGTACCAATGCTAATCATTGTCCGTGTTTCAACCATTGTCTTAATAACTCGCTTGCGAAAACTTCGAAAGTTCTTTAAACAAAGGATTGTATTGCGTTGATGAAAAAAATTATCAGTTTTCCAAATTAGTCTCCGAAAAATACCATAGTTTTCAAAAATCATCTGCAGGAATCATTAAGTGGACTATGTGAAACGCGTTGGTCTGTAAAACATGATAGTATAATGCAGTTTAAAGAAAACATCACAAAAATTGTTGCTTCGTTTCAGAAATTTCTACTTGGCAAGATTCAACAACAAGTTCTGAGCACCGTTCTATATTGAAATATATTTACGAGACAGAGTTCGTGATTTCAATGATTTTTTTGAGCAATGAACTTTCTGCTACACGCCCACTAAGCTTACTTTTGCAAACACCGTCAATAGATTTTAATCAAGCTTCTGAAGCATTGAGTGACACTTTGCGAACATTAAAAAACCATAGACTTGAAGCAGGAAGTCGTTTTTCGGGACTATACAAAAATTGTCGCTTTAGCAGATGAGTTGAAGTTTGATATTGTCCTCCCACGAATTGCTAAAAAGCAAATACATCGAGCGAAGTACACTTCATCAGACGCTGAAGAGTATTTTCGAAAAGCAATTTATTTACATTTTCTTGATCATATCATTCTTGATTTACAAGGTAGATTACCTGAAGATACATTGCAAGTTTTTAATCTTAATTTGCTACTCCCATCGCGAATCATCAAAGATAATACACTGCAAAAAAAGAATTTGTCTAAAGAGCTTGTCCAAGATCTTGGTAAGCGATACGCATCTCTTATTGGAGGAAATAAAATTAATCTAGATGGAGAGTACGAAGTGTGGTCAGAACACTGGTCTGATAAGCAACACAAAAAATCAATTCCACTATCAGCTGAAAAAGTTTTAAATGATTGCAATGAATATGCGTTTCCATCAATAAATGCTCTTACCAAAATTCTGACCACGCTTCCAGCTAGCAATGCTTGTGCTGAAAGGAGTTTTTCGACACTTCGCCGGTTGAAAACGTGGTTACGGTCGACAATGTCCCAGAACAGACTAACTGGCACTTTTAAATGCCCATTTCGATATTGAGATTGATATTGATCATAAAATTGAAAGATATGAAAAAAAGGGAAGCATAGAATTAAATTTACTGTGTGAATATGAACTATGCAGAAGATAAAGATGATGTCAAAAAATTGGATGTACTATTGTTAATTTGAATAACTAAATGAAACCAAATATTTGTATGAAATTATTAAACAATGTAAAAAAATACTAATCAATTTACCCCTAAAAAATAACGGTCTGCTATACGTTTCCCTTGTTGTTTTGTCTTGTATTTTCACGTATAAAGTATCTTAATGTGAACTTTGTTCAAAACACATCAGCTATTGGGAGAAACAATTATTGACTGAAATCGGCCCCTCAAAAAGCAGCCTGGATCCGCCATTGTTCGTTGCTGCCGTCGTTTCTGTCATTGCGACCGCCAGCAGTTATTGTCCATCACCAAAGATTATCGAAAATAAAGATGTTGCAGGCGCAAACTTCGGTGGAAAGCAGCGGAGCGTAACAAAATTCTAGTAGGTCACTTTCACCACACCAAAAACTTTATCACAATTTTTAACATAATTTAAGCACAGAAATACACTGATTGGAGTTTTAGAGAGTAAAAGTTAAAATTCTGAGCACATTACCTGAATAAAAAGTGTACAAATAATTATTAAATAACAAATACAGACAGTGGTAGTTAACAAATTCTGCTGTGGTAAGTGGTGCATGTGACCTACTAGAAGTTTTGTGAAGCTTGAGCAGAGCATACCACCAAAAAATCATGTCGCTAGAAGAATGCAAGCGTAAGCGCTCTAACATAAAGCGAAATATTCCGGGAATCAAATCAATTGTAGAATCAAGCATGCATTGTCGGTTTAAACCGACATTGAAGACTTAGGTCCTAGCGACAACTGCAGTACAGATTTGGAAGACAGCTACGTCGCAGTGAAGCTAAGCATTCAAGCGGACCTAGGAGAAGATGCAAACAGCACTGTGCACTATCCCGAAACATCTACAGCAGCCGTAACCCCATCGTCCCATTTACCACGGTTGTCGTTACCGATATTTAGTGGTGATTATGCCGATTATAGAAATTTTATTACATCGTTAACCCAACTTATTGCTCGTGAGCCGAGACTCACAAATATTGAAAAATTCAATTACCCGTTGTCTTGTCTGAAAGAGTCAGCACTAGAAACCGTTAAGGCATTTCAAGTCACTAATGAGAATTATCCCAAAGCTCTAGATAGATTATAAGAACGTTTCGATAATCCAAATCTCATATTCTCAGAAGGCATAGCTTCATTATTCGCATTACAATCCGTCGGAAAACCAACCCCTCAACAACTTTGCAGTTTAGTAGATAAGGCGTCAGCCATTTTCAGCTCATTGGGAAACAGCACCAACATTGCACAGGCAATGCTAATTTATATCGTTATAAGCAAATGTGACCAGCACGCACGTAAAAAGTGGATTATAAATCACTCCCGACATGGTCCCAATGTACCCAGGTTTTAGAACGACATTGCCAGTTTCTACACTCATCGGAGTCGTCAGAAAAAAGAAAACCCGATGCTGGAAAATCTAGTAGAGCAAACTATCATAATCAAAAATAGTCTTTCGCAGTAACGAATTCCAAGTGTGTGCTCTGCTCTAGCGGCAAACACAAGCTAACTAGTTGTCCTCAGTTTAAGGAAAAGACTACCAATCAACGTTTTGACATCTCGAAGAAGTACGACCTTTGCATTAATAGTCTGAGTTGTGGTCACAGAATTGCTCAATGTTCGTCAAAACATCGGTGCCACACATATAATCGGACACATCACACGCTACTACATCACGAAAACAACTCGCAGAGTACGGGCACTCAACATTCGTCAGCTACAACTTCGCAGGTTTCTGGTACGTCTCAAACACCAGTCTCTTCATCAAATGCTTTGCAAGCTCCCCGAACTTCTTGGCAAACCCATTCGTTCACACCGAATTCATCTAACGAATCCCAATCGTACAATCAACAAGGTGCAACCCATTCGCATATGGAGGACTCGGATTGTGGACAAGTTATTCTGGCTACAGCTATGGTCCTAGTTAAAGACGCCACAGGGGCATACAAGCTGGGAAAAGCTCTACTTGGTTCTTTTTCGCAGGTCAACTTCATTACCGACGACTTTGCATAAAAACTGCGTCTTCGACGCGAAAAGCATAGCGTCGGAATTCGCAGTATCCGTGAATCACTTACTAATCTGAAGTCTCGTACCACTACAACTATAAAATCGCACACGTCGATTTTCAACTCTCACTTCAGTTCGGAATCACGTCGCATATCGCATGCCAACCTGATACGGAAAACGATACCTCTAAATGGAATTTACCAGCAAGCACGAAATTGGCAGACTAGACTTTCTTCAAACCACGTCGAATCGATCTGCTACTTGGAGCGGAGGCATTCTTCGAAGTACTCGCTGTAGGCCAAATTCGCCTTGGTCCAAATCTACCTACACTTCAGAAAACTTTATTAGGGTGGGTCATTTCCGGTATATACCGTGGTGAGTATGATGTGGCGACACGATCTTGCACGATGTCAAGTGAAGTTTCGATAGACGAGAGCCTACAACGCCTTTGGAAGTTGGAAACCGTCGACATACCATCAAAACCGATTCAGCCAGATCACCGTATTTGCGAGAATCACTTCGTAAAAACAACATATCAAGATAGTACTGTTCGCGTAGTCGTTACCTTACCATTCAAATCAGATCCCAGTTGCCTTGGAGATTCCTTCGATATCGCTCGTCGACGATTCCTCCCCCTTGAGAAATGTCTTCTACATTCGCCCGAAATTCGTTCGCAATACTTGGCTTTCACGGAAGAATACGAATATCTTGGTCACATGTCTGTCGTACAACAGCTCAGGGTCGACGAGCCGCATTACTACATACCACATTAGTGCGTGCTTAAACCCAGCAGCACCTCTACGAAGCTTCGATTCGTATTTGACGCCTCCTGTCGCACATCATCACAAACATCATTGAACGACATTTTGTTGGTAGGGCCAACCATCCACCAAGACCTATATATTCTATTAATTCGCTTCCGCTTATATAGTTACGCTATCACTGCAGATGTCACCAAAATGTACAGACAAGTAGCAATGAACAAAAATGATTTTAAGTTTCAATACATTCTTTGGCGAGCTTCTCCAGATCTTCACATACGGGACAGCCTCAGCCCCGTTTCACTACTTGGCAGATCAATGCATGGATGAGCTTTCAATCGGCGCTTCGACAGTAAAATCATCATTTTATGTCGACGACTTTTTGTGTGGCGCAGAAGATGCAGACGCTTTGCATATACTGAAATCCCACATCATCGCAGTACTACAACGTGGGCAATTTCCATTATCAAAATGGTTCTCGTTTTCATTCCAGCCCAAAAAGGAAAACAATACTGTGACGAAGCGAACCATATTGTCTATCGCATCATCTTTATTTGATCCAATTGGCTTGTTATCAGCGCTAGTAATTACAGCTAAAATAATTTTGCAGGAGATTTGGCTATTGAAGCTCGACTAAGTCTGTACTTGAGCATGTCCATTAGGCTTGGACTAACTGCTTGGAATCGTTAAAATCAATCTCGTCACTCACCGTTCCTCACTACTTCTTGCAACCCAATACAAAAATTACAAAATTCATGGATTTTGCGACGCATCAATACGTGAATATGGCTGATCGGTATATGTACGTACTGAAGACTCTCACGGTCATTTATCAGTGCAGTTACTGACAGCAAAGTCGAGGGTAGCGCCAGTTAAAAAACAGTCCCTTCCCAAACATGAGCTTTGCGGTGCTCATCTTCTCGCTTGTGTCTATTCTAAAATAAATGATATATTTTCGAACATACCAGTAATCACTTACTTTTGAACCGATTCGCAACTAGTCTTACATTTGGCTTCAACAACATTCCATCACTCTATCAACGTTTGTCGGGAATAGAGTCTCTGACATACAATAACTTACAGTAGGCGTGCATTGGAAACATGTTCCAACGAAAGACAACCCACCAGACCTTGTCTCACGTGATTGCACCCCATCGGAACTCAAGGCGTAAGCTTGGTTCTCCGGTCCGGCTTTCCTGTTAAAAGACCAAACCAAGTGGCCGAACAGTAAGACTGCAGTCTAACTGGACAAGGACGTTATCAATACTGAGAAACGCATGACGGCGTTAACAATAGTCAAGGAGAGAAATTACATCATCGAAATCATTAACGGCATATGTTCTTATTTCCATTGTTTACGCCTCGTTGCCTGGTTATTCCGATTCTGCGATTCGTGCAGAAAGAAATCAACACTCACAGCTATTCCCTTGCCTGCAGAATTACGACGCGCACTACACTGTATAATTTGGAATTTACAACAACAGCACTTTTTTGTTGATTTTCAATTACTCAAAAAAAATCAGTCTTTAAAAAGCAATTTAAAACACCTCACTCCCTTTATAGATAACACCACTAGGTTAGAAGTCATCAAAGTTCGTGGCCGATTTACCAGACTCTCAGAAACATCCTATTTTGCTACCCAGCAATTCGCAATTTGTACATAACTACATACGCCATTTACATATTCGAAATTATCACACCGGCCCTAAAGCATTGGTTGCCCTGATACGTCTAGAATATTGGATCATAAACGCCAGAGACTTGGCTCGTCGTATCGTTCGGTCTTGCGTACACTGCCTGCCAGCCACACGTCCCACTCTCACTCGCCCTTTTGAACGTTGTGGTGTTGATTTCTGTGGACCAATAAATACTTACTTGCGGATTCGAGGCAAGGCTCCTATAATATGTTATTTGGCCGTCTTTGTTTGCCTCGTCGCAAAATGAGTACATATCGAAGTTGTATCGGATCTCTCAACGAATTCATTTCTAAACGCTCTGAAGCGCATGGGTGGTCGAGAAAACTACCATGCGACATATTTTGCGATAACGCTCCAAATTTTGTGGGAGCGTCCAACCAATTAAATGACGTAAAACAATTTCTGTTTGAAACTAATACACAAAATAAAATTTATAAATTTTGTTCGTCCGAATTTATTAATTTTAATTTTACTCCTCCCAGGGCACCTCATTTTGGCGGTCTTTTGGAAGCTGCGTGAAAAGCGCAAAGGGACATCTAAATCGAACTTTAGCCAACACAAGAATGACCTTTGAAGAACTGAGCACGGCTGCCGTGAAAGTGGAAGCTATTATAAACTCTCGCCCACTTGGCCCGACGTCATCAGATCCAAACGACTTTGGCGCACTCACTCCAGCACACTTTCTGGTTAGTTCTTCTCTTGGCGCCTTACCCGAGCGATCTCTCGAAGATAGAAATTTTTCAAACTTAGATCGATACGATATGATCACTTCTATTAAGCAACGCCTTTGGCGCCGCTGGTCATCAGATTATATTAATAAACTACGGTCGCGTGTAAAGTGGACAATTTCCGTACCCAATGTCAAGGAAGGAACTTTAGTTATCGTACATGACGACAACCTACCACCACAGCGTTGGAGGCATGAACATGTAGAGTCCACTGTCCAAGGACGTGACGGTCACGTTCGAGTGGTGCACCTTCGCACTGCCAATGGTACCTGCTGCCGTCCTATACATAAAATTGCTATACTGCCGGTTTCTTGAAAGTGGATATTCCAACGGGGCCGGAATGTTGGATCAAACTTGCGACACACTGTGGTCGAATAATATTTTAGCAAACTGTATAATATTACTACTCAAACAACATTTAAAACATATTTAGTTACATACGTACAACAAAACACTACCCACTAATTGTAAACATGAATATACATACACATACACACACATATTCGCAATCATACTTATTTTTGCACTCACCCTCTTCTTTACTTTTCATGCTTTCTATACCTTTTTAATTTGCCTAAATAAATTATTGTAACATTGTCGCTCACATTAAGTGGTTCGGTCTCGTTGTTATTTCGAATTAAAATAGTTCGCGTTTTACACCCCCACAAAATTTCGTACCATTTGTTGCAATTTAATAGCAAGGAAAAGGCTCCTTGCTCCTACATCTATGTTTCACCCTCTACACTAATTCTATGTATTCTATGCGTGTCCACTATTCATCGCAACTGATTCAGGTATATGTTATACATTATGGATTCCAGAGGTTTGTGTCTCCGATTTTAGGTACACCCGCTAGATGGGTCTCCTAAGAATTATCTAAGAGAAAATAAGCGTTTTTTTTACGCGCAAACGTAAACGTATATGCTTGTAAAAAAAAATACGGCTTATTATGACGGAAATACACAAAAAACATTTGCATATAGGACCAAAAGGCTTGTTAGCTTTAACGCAACAAAAAAATTGGCCGTTGCGTTGGAAACAATTAGCCACTAAAATTATACATTCTTGCTACAGGTGCTTTAGGATAAATCCTCGTTCCATACATCAGTTTATGGGGATATTGCCTAAAGATAGGGCAACAAAAGCGCGAGCTTTTTAAAACATTGGCATTGACTTCCTTGGTCCAATAACAATTCATCACAAATTAAGAGGTTCCAGAGCAGATAAAGGCTATGCGTGGATTTTTATTTGTTTCGCTAGTAAAGCGGTTCATTTAGAAGTAGTTAGTAATTAATCAACCGCCGCATTTTTAGGAGCTCTAAAGTGGTTTATTGCACGTAGAGGAAGTCCTAAAAAAATTTACTCTGATAATGTGACTAATTTTATAGGGGCGAAAAATAGTTTGAATGATGTTTATAAACTTTTTAAAGAAAAAATATCACATTAAGCAAACAGATGAGTTTTGCTCACAGAATGAGATAAAATGGCAGACGATACCACCAAGACCTCATGTAGGAGGCATCAGCAACCCTGTTCGCATAAAGTGAAAATTAAAGTGTGTACTGTCAAAACATAAAAAGCAATATAAATAATAAAGCTCTAAGTGAGATAAAAACAAAAAAGTCGCCCTCTGGGTACAAGAAATAAGTGATTTCCCCCCTGAAAACAAAATACGGCAAAAAACAATAGTGCTTAAAACTAAAACTTAAAAATAAAAGTGAGACTCCATATCGAAAACATAAACAACGTGAAACCAAAAAAAAAGGACCACAAACAAATATATACGTATACATAATTGGCGCCAATTTTGGTATGTAGATATTTTCACCCACGCCTAAGGGTATGCAATATATTCCAACCGTCACCAGCTCTGATGACTAATGCCTCTATTACGGTATACAACTCAACTTAGTTGGGTTGTAATTAAAACAACTCAACTTTCAGACAACTCAACTCCTGTTTGGTATTACGAATTACAACTAATTTCAGTTGAAGTTGAATTGGTGCTGCCAACCTAGGAAAGTGATGATTTGACAGATAAATGAACAGCTGATCAATTTGTGGCGGAAATTTAAGCATTTGCAAAAGTGATTTTGTATTACAAGATATTATATGATATGAAGTCTATCTTATAATGGCAAAATTTTGGCGATTGACATGTCGCGAATACGGAAAACGTTCATTCCAATCCCTTGGAACTACCAAGCACCAAGTAAGAAAATGTTTAATTTGACAAATGATGAGCTGATTTTGCAGATTTGAAAGGAAGAATTTTGCTCATTACTAAGCAAAATTAAGGACCATTTCCGCAAACGCTTTCGAGGGAAGGCTGTACCGCTATTTTAAAATTATGCGCCACACTCAGACTCCTTGGTGATGGCAGCTATCAAAAATGATTTTGGAGTTGGACTGGTTTTACATTCTATTGAGGAGCATATTTGTGCGAAGTGGATTAAAACCCAAAGAGCAAAAATTGTATTTTACTCTAAAACAGGATTCCCAGGAGTAGTGTTGTTGTTGTTGTTGTAGCGACAAGGTTTCTCCCCTAAGGCGCTCCGGTTACACAGCACCATTAAGGTGCTAGCCCGACCATCTCTGGAACGATTTAGCCCAAGTTCCATGAGGGAGCTTGGGGTCGCCAGAGCCTCGTCTGTTAGTGAAACAGGATTCGCCGCGGATAGGTGAGGTTGACAATTGGGTTTAGAGAAGCTATATATTGCGCTGGAAACCTGAAGGGTTGCGCTACACAGCCCCTTGAATCTGGTATTTTAGTCGCCTCTTACGACAGGCATACCTACCGCGGGTAAATTCCGACCCCCTACGCTGGGGGATCCCAGGAGTAGTGATTAGTATCAATGGGACTCACGTTCGCCTAATGTCACCTATATGCATCCGAACTGCGACCAGTCTCGTCCGACTTCGGAATGTCGCTCCATAAAGTCAAAAATTAATTTGATGTAATCCTTCGTTTAAACGTTGTTTTTCTATAAATGTGTACAGAATTGGTGATTATTGTTTGATTAAAAAAGTTTAAATACCGGCTTTAAATTTTTTGTTTTTTTTTTTGGTAACTTTTTTTGAGCCCGTGCACCATCTAACTCTTATCAAAGGTTGTATCAAAAGACGCGTTTTGGTCTCCGTTTTTAGGATTCGAAAGCGGAAATTAAAAATTTTATTTCTGTCGAAAAATATTTACGAAAACCCACAAAATGGCCCGAGGATCCGAAATATGAGGCCCGATCCACAGTTTTTTTGCACAGAACATCTTTCTGCGTTGGCGGTCTTTGGCCGCGGTTTGTAAAAATAACCCTGGGAGGGTCCAACGCCTTTCTGCATTAGTGTGTACAAAAAATCTGGCAAAATACAACCACATGAAAACTTGAACCGAAATTATATGACAGAAATTAAATTTTTAATTTTTGTTTTCGGATTCTTAAATCGGAGGTCGAAACGTGTCTTTTGATACCAACTTTGAAAATGTTTGTTAAAAATTAGGTGGTGAGCCGTCTTCTAAAACGTAACATTTCTTCAAAACAACTGCAAAATTGTAAGAGACAACTGCTAGTAATCAGTTGTAAGATTTTGACGTCTTTGATAACTACACCAACACAAGTTTGTAAACGGTAATGCCACAAAAATTGTTAGACATTTTTTTTGACAGGTTGAGTTGTAATCTGTAATAACAAATTGCGAAATTTCAACCCACCCAGAGCTGAGTTGTAAACGGTAATAGGGGCATAATATTCTCCTTACAAATAATAGTTGCCATGATACTCAAAATAAATAAATATCCACATAAATTAATAAACGTTAATAAATTAAAATATAATACAAAATAATAAATAAATAAATGAATAATAATAATAGAATAATAATAATAGTAGCATAATAATAATAATAACAATAATAATTATAAAAATAATAATAATAATATAAGAATAAGCCAATATAAAATAAGTGAAGAGCGAGTGGCGAGAATGCCACTTAAACGCACTCCTCCTAAGGGAGGAGGACCCCTGCTATCTCAGCAAACCCCAACCCATCAAATCAGCCAACAGCAACACAAGCTATCGCTGACCCAACCGACCCAATCTCAACCACTCACCTCACGAACACAACAGCAACAAAACTCGGAGCTACAAAAAACTCCCACAATCCCTATTAGGAGCGCCGGAAGTGTTGAGAAGCAGATAGAGTTCCTCCAGCAGCAATTGCAACTACTCTATAGTCATCAACAAGTCCCACCCACCCAAAAAGTCACTAGCCCGACTCCAACAGCCAACGAATGGAAGAACGTACCACCCTCTAAACGCCAACGCAAAAGCCCAGGTAAGAGTACAGAGTCAAAAAAACAGGCCAAGCTCGCTTGGTAAGCGCCAAGTAAATGCCCCAGATACGGAAAATAGATTTTCCGTTCTTGAAGACGAAGAACCAAGCCAACCCAAAGAGAAAGAACTGAAACCTCCCCCGATTTTCATCGACAAAGTCAGTAATATATCTCCACTGATGATTTTATTACAAGAAATTGCCCAAACTCGTTTCACCTAAAGCTAATAGGTAACGACCAAGTCAAAGTCCAGGCATTATCTCTCGATATCTACAAAACTATCGTTACCCAATTAGAACTAAAGGACACAGAGTTCTTTACATATAAATCAAAGCAAGAACGCGCATTTAAAGTAGTTCTTAAAAATATGCACTTCTCGATAGATACCAAAGAAATCGTAGACGCACTTAAAAATTTGGCCACTCTGTTACTAACATATGGAACATGAAGCACAGAATCACCAAAAAGTTGCTACCCATGTTCATAATTGAACTCAAGCCAGACACCAACAATAAAGAGATTTACGAAATTAAAAGTCTCTTACATTCAAAAATTGTATTCGAGCCCCCACACCCAAAGCGTGAAATACCCCAATGTGCTAACTGTCAGCAGTATGGGCATACGAAATCATACTGCCGTCGAAAACCGGTATGTATAAAATGTGCTGGTAGCCACATGTCTGCAGAATATAGTCGAAAATCCAAATCTGATGATGTCAAAAGCGCTTTATGCGAAGCTAATCATCCAGCCAATTACAAAGCATGCGCGGTATATAAAAACTTACAAGGCATAAAATACCCACCATTGAGGAAAAAAACTCACCCAAGTACTGTTGTCTTTCATGGAAAAGTGAAACTCAATCAACAAGGTACATCCTCAAGCCAAGTCAACCCAACCAGCAACACTCTATCGTACGCTCAAGCCTTAGAAGGGCCCCAACCCAGCTCAACCTTACAAAGCATAAAATACCCATCATTGAGGAGAAAAACTCACCAAGTACTGTTACCTTACATGGAAAAGACAAATCTAAACAACAAGATGCATCTTTAAGCCAAGAAAACCCAGCCAGCAACACTATATCGTATGCTCAAGCCTTAGAAGAGCCCCAACCCAGCTCAAACTCTAGCAATGCTAACCCAAATAACATTGGCGCATCTACCACAACCCAAAATGGCAGTGAAATGCGAAAAATTATCGCTCTATTGAAACAAGTTATGCAGCAAATCACACAATGACACTTCTTGTCACACTCACTACTAAAAACTGTTCACCCCGGCCCCTTAAAGATTATTATCTGGAATGCAAATGGCCTTTCCAAGCATTTACTTGAAGTAAAGGCATTATTCCAGACCCACAATAGAGACATACTTCTTATATCTGAGACCCACTTCACTGATAAAAGCTACTTTGAAGTCCCCAGATATAAGCTTTATCACACAAAATACCCAGATAACAAAGCACATGCTGGATCAGGTATCCTAATAAGGAGCAGTATTAAGCATTGTAATACAAACTCGTATCGCACGAATGCTATTCAAGCCACTAATGTTACTGTCGAAGACTCGAATGACCCAATTACGCTCTCAGCCCTCTATAGCCCACCCAGACACGCTATCACTGCGGTAGAGTATGAACATTTCTTTAAAACTCTTGGAAATCGATTCTTAGTCGGCGGTGATTACAACGCAAAACACACCTTCTGTGGCTCTCGCCTTATCACCCTTAAAGGAAGGCTACTATGTCAGGCTATTAGACGACTCAAATTAACTCCATTCTCTACTGGAACACCCACATATTTGCCCTCAGATAAAAATAAACTACCCGACTTGATCGATTTATGTGTGGTAAAAGGCATATCGTCTTCAGAAATAACTTGCAAATCGTGCTTTGAATTGTCTTCTGACCACTCCACAATATTGGTAACAATTGATAAAAAACTTACACCCACAGCTAATCATTGTAGCCTCTATAATCGGAAGACTAATTGGGAGTACTTCCGATCTATGATCTCGTATAATATTGACTTAAAACTATCGCTGAAATCCGACGAAGATATGGCTCAAGCAGTCGAACACTTTAACAGGTGTATCCAACAAGGTGCATGGAACTCAACTCCCACCGTCAGCAGGCAAAAACCATGGGCGTTACCCACGAAGTAAAAGCCAAGCTTAAAGAAAAGCGCGTCGCACGGAAAAGGTGGCAGCAAACCCGGCATCCCGGCGACAAGAGACGGTTGAATGCATTAACTAATAAACTTAAATCCATCCTTAATATGGAGCGCAACAGAGAAATTCAACAACACCTCAGTAATATTGATGCAACAAGTGCAACTGATTACTCCCTTTGGAAAGCGACTAGTAAGCTTAGAGGCCAATTATCTCAAATGCACCTATGCGTATGGAGAATAACGAATGGGCAAAAAGTGATGTTAAAAAAGCAAATACTTTCGCACGCCACCTAAAACTAGTAATCACCCCGCATGATATTGAAGCCCCACTAATAATAACTAAGGAAGTGGAAACTACCTTAGGTCATCCATATAAGATGGACCCACCCATAAAAAAATTCTGAATATCGGAGGTAAAAACCGTAATTGCAAAACTCAAGCCAAAAAAAGCTCCGGGCTACGACCTTATCAATGGCACTATTCTAAAAAAATTACCCCACGAAGGCATACAATTCTTGACACAATTGTTTAATGCTGTACTAAAAACTCAATTCATGCCCCCACAGTGGAAAGTTTCGCAGATGAAAATGATTCTGAAACCTGGAATGCCAACTGATACAGTTGCATCTTACAGACCTATTAGTCTGCTGCCTATCGTCTCAAAAGTCATGGAAGTTCTCTTCCTCTAAAAACTCTTGCCCATAATAGAAGAGCGTAAAATCATACCCAATAACCAGTTTGGCTTCAGAAGAGGGCACGGAACAATTGAGCAGGTCCCCAGACTCACCCAGCAAATATACGACGCTTTTGAGAAGAAAAAATACTGCACAGCTGCTTTTCTAGATATTTCACAAGCTTTTGATCGCGTATGGCATGACGGACTTCTCTATAAAGCAAAATACACCCTCCCTATAAAATACTTCTTATTTATACAATCATATCTAAAAGGTCGTTATTTCTTCGTTAAACAAGGTGTGGAGCAGACTGCCCTTTATGAGTGCTTAGCAGGCGTCCCGCAAGGCAGTGTAATGGGCCCAATACTTTATGTACTTTACACGTATAACCTCCCAATAACAGAAGGCGTCACTATAGGCACGTTTGCCGATGATACTGCGGTGCTGGCGGCTGATCCTAACCCTAGAGTGGCTTCACTCAAGCTCCAAGGAAGTTTAAATAAAATCACCCATTGGCTTAAAGAATGGAGGATCAAATCCAATGAATAAAAATCCGTTCAAGTGACGTTTACTACCAGACGTAACACTTGCCCACCCGCTAAACTCAACGATATTAATATACCCACAAAGCGACGAAGCAAAGTACCTTGGTATGCACCTCGACAGAAAATTAACATGGAGGACGCACATATTCAACAAAAGAAAAGCCCTTGGTATCAAACTAAGAAATCTGTACTTGTTTATGAACCGAAATTCACAATTATCAGGTGATAACAAAGTCCTGCTTTACTCAGTCATCATAAAACCCATTTGGACATATGGAATACAACTGTGGGGAACTGCAGCAAATTCAAACATAGGAATTCTCCAAAGATTCCAATCGAAAACCCTTAGAATGATTGTAAATGCACCCTACTATGTGACTAACAACCAGCTACACCCGGATCTAAAGGTTTCAACAATAGCTGAAGAAATCAAAAAGTATGCTATTTCATACAACACGAGGCTTCTAACTAACCCCAACCCATTCATTCTAGCCCTGCCAGCAAGACCAACTAATTTCACGCGGCTGAAAAGAAAGTCAATCACAGATCTTCAACACTGATTAATTCTTTAAAAAAATTGGTTGCAGTACAAGATAGGATAGGTTAGGTGGTAGCTGCCCTGATAAGGATAGCTCACTTGGACAACGAAGGTCCGTTTTGATACCACATACACCAAAAATAACGGTGACTTAGATCTAGCTACTTAGAGAATCGTTGGGTAGCAACGATAAAGCTCCGAATGATACCGATCTCAACTTTGGATATATCCTCGGGAGATCCAAGTGAGTCGCGACCGAAGTACTTTCGCCTCCATCCCCTGCCGACCAAGTTTATTAAGTGGTATTAATAAATTCTTAAAAAAAAATGGATGCACTACTGAGAGCAATCCATCCATGCCCATCATGTTTATTAAGTTTAATTAATTATGAATTACTTTTAAAAAACCAAAAATTGTTTAGCTGTATTCTATGTATACAGTTAGCAAAATATATTGGATGCTAAAAAAAAAAAAAAAATGTAGGAGGGTTATGGGAAGCAGGTGTTAAAGTAGTGAAAAAACATTTTAAATCAATTGAAGATTATAACTTTACTTTTGCGCAACTGTCAACAGTTATGGCAGAAATAGAAGCTATCATGATTTCACGACCTTTAACATCTCTCTCCGATGACCCAAATGATTTACAGGTTTTAACACTATGACATTTTTTAATAGGAACATATCAAAGCATTTTGATAGACAGAAATTTAGGAATGAGATGTGGGAAAGATGGTCCAAAGAATATTTAGGAGATATAAGTGGCAGTTCCCAAAAACAAATATAAATAACGCCAGGAACCTTAGTGTTATTAAAGGAAGATAATGTTACACCTCTTAATTGGAAAGGAGGTAGAGTAATTGACGTCAAGTTAGGTCCAGATAATTTAGTCAGGCTGCTAACTATTAAAAGGGCTCTGGGGATAACTCAGAGGGCCGTACAAATCATATGCCCATTTCCTGCCGATTTATTTAAAAAATGGCAAAATGAAATTGACACTAGCATTAAGAAATCAAATGTAGTATGTGGAATTTAGCACCAGTTAAAGAAAATAAATTAAATAAAACTCCCAAAAATTGTCGTACAAAAAAAAAGTCAAACAAACCTTCAATTTAATGTACCGTTAATTTTAGTAATGATATTATTCATTCCTCTCATAGCTTGCAATTCCAATGTAAAAGTTACATATTTTAATGAGTTGTCAGGGATATTTTTTGAAAATAGGGGAGCTGTTGGGTTAACAAGAGCTTCGTGGAACATCATCGTTCATATGGACCTAGAACCTTATCAGCAAAGCAAGAGCAAAATATTGAACCAACTTAATTTTTTAACAGCAGCAATCGACAGTCTGAAAAAGGAAGGCATTGATGAATCATCATTACTTTTGCAATTAAAATCTAAGTTTGCTCAAATCGAACTAAACGATAAATTAATAGTGGGAAATAACCCACGGCGGGGAAGAATCAAGCGGGCACCGCTTCAGTTTGTAGGAAGTTTATACCATGCTATATTTGGAATCATGGATGCGGAACACGCAGATATTCTTACGCGGAAAGTTAAGGCCAGTAAAGTGAGTGATGATTATGTGCTTGAGCTAATAAAAAACATGACAACAATTGAAGATGCCACCTCTAGCGTTATTAGAAACCAAACTGATGGTATCAACAAAAACTTTAAAACAAAAAATCAGTCACTACACAATAGAAAGACAAATAAATGACGAGCTGCATTACTCTCAAATACAAGATGAAGCCGTCACTAAATTTATGATGATGGAAGCATTCCAAAATATGCAAGAAGAAATAAAAGGTTGTATTTTTAACAAGGTCAACATCATTCCCGACAATGTGCTCTCAGTTTCAAGACTTGCCAAACATATAAATATTATGCTCAATCATTTACCACATCATGTGTCATTACCAGATCGAAGTCCAATAGAACTTATCAAGATCACTTCAATCATGACCAGAGTACTGGAAGAAAGCATATTGTTCCAGTTGAAAATACCTTTTATTAGTTCAGAAATATTTCAGGCTTATCAATTTTATCTATACCCCACGATGCACTATGATAATTTCATCCAAGTCAAATTAGCTAACAATATACTGTTTGTCAGTGAAGGAAAACATCATTATTATTCTAATAATGAACACCAGTTTCTGAGGTGCACAAAATTACAAGAGCTGTGGCTTTGCCCTCAAGTACATCCCATCTATCGCTCTTCAGGAAAACCTAATTGTGAGATAGATATCCTCTTACGAAAGACCAATTTGTCGGCAGCGTGTGAAATTGGCACAAGCAAACCTGAAGCATTTTGGGAGCAACTTAACGCAATAAATATGTGGATATTTTCTCTTCCGATACCGCAAACTTTAGAAGTAAACTGCAACAACAATGTTTCAGAGATAGAACTCCGCCAACAAGGAATTATTGAAGTTCAACAGGGCTGCAGAGTGGATTCTGCCGAAGTAATATTACGGAGAGTGGATGAACCATCTGAGAATATGTGGCACATCAATCCTAGTTTTAATTTGTCAATCAAATTACCTGAGTTTAAGGGGTTCAAAATTAAAGAAGCAATTACTTCAATTCAACTGGGAGATATTCCAAAGATGACAGTAGACTTCAAGTTTGACCGTGGATTAAGCCTAGATGACTTGCTGGGAGAACGAAGTTGGAAATCAATTATTTACACAATCGCTATTATCTCCCTAGTTATATTAATTCTAACGAACTGCGTTCGTTCAGATAGAAATAAAAATAAAATTATCTATAAATAAAGGGCTCCGTGTAACGGAGCGTCAGTGTTCTTTCAGTAGTTAATTTGTAAATATTCTTTCAATCACTTCGCTTGATGATTTATATATTTTCTAAAAGTACCCATTTTATAAAATTTTTGGCAGCATTTATAATAGTTAATTTATCGTTCTTGGAATAAAAATTTATTAATCTTCCAGACACAGTCGGTTTTCAAACCAGTCGAAGGTTAGGTGGTTATTTTTCCTTATTACAAAATACTTGTTTGTTGTACTTAACGAATATGTTGTTCAGGTTCTCAAAAATATCACCAAAACTAGAAAAAAATATTGTAACGAATTTTTGGGAATCCTGGTTATTATGCACCTTCTGCTAACGTTAGAATCGCTGAACTGTCGAATAAATAACTCCAATAATCAGTATTGCAATCTGGTCTTTATTTAGATTACTTTGGGGGTACTTCACTTCAAAATTAATAGCTCGTTTAAATCAAACTGATTGCTGGTTCCTCAGCTTGCGCTGCTTTTACACTCTCGGGTTTTTCGTTCACCCATTTCTCCTAAGGTCTAGTCATTTCGCGAAAATGTGTTCGAGAACAGTTGTATCTCATGCTTGATTACCAGCTATATAAGTTTGCAAACGTATGACTTCACTTTATTAATCTCAAATTATAACTAAACATTGTAGTTTTAAAATCTGCCCTAGTTCCCTACTTGCGGCCTGATCTCTGGGTTTTATTGAATGCATTGCTTGCAGCATCGTCTCAAGCCGTCCAAAGTCACGTACGCTATCAGGTGTCCGTCTGCGAACATAACTGAACGGCAAGACAAGCGTGGGCGTTATTCTGATGAATTGACGATCAGCTTGGCGGATGTGAAGCTTACATCCAAATATTCAACAATTTAAGCAGGGGTGGGAGTAAGTTGTGCGATCTAATAACAATAAGCCAAGAATGTGGGCGATTCTAAGGAATAAGACGAGTCGCCTTGGACTTGTGCCAAAATTTCTTCCACTGCCCTCTGAGATTTTTTCTTATCAATTGTCGATTTCCTTCTGCGGTAGATGAAAAAAATTGCTATTGCAATTATTAGCGATGGAGTGAAGGGAAAAAATTGTCCACAACAAATTGCGAAGAAGAGATATGCCGTTTTTAAGTTCGTGAATGCGAGAAATATTAAGAATATAAATTGTATGCAAATATGGTAGGGACAACTCCGCAAGGTGCTCTAAATAGTTAATTGCTACAGTTTTTAGAAGATGCGGTTGAATGTAAATTGGTTCCTTTTTTGCCACATAATTCGTATCATAAATGGTGATTGAATTTTGAAAAAGAACCAGATATGTTCCTTTAATTTGCAATTTTCGTTGATCAAATATTTTCGTTAGTGGCACGTTATTTAGAATAATGATGCTATCTTCTATATTTTGAACTTGTGGCACATGATATGTTGATCGATGAGCAAGTCGCAGTGTTACTATTTAACAGGTGACTTAAACAACTTGAAAGAGTCGGTTTTCAAACTTTCGCGACAAGAGTGTCATTGCAGTTTCTTAGTAGTTGAAATTGATTGCTACATTTTGCCGCAAGTGTGGTCTCTAGCTTTATTATGCGTATATTATGAACTACAGGATAGATTTCAAGAAATTCGCAAAAATTTATAACCTTGTGAGTCTTAAGAATATAGTAAATAACTTCTGAATTTTGCAAAATTTTTAACTTAGATACGAAAAGTAAATTACTTAAACTAAAGTGTAATTGCGCCCTCACTAGGGTAGGCACCTTGCCGTTGGTGTTAAGGCTTAGCCGAACTCCATGCGCCCGACTATGAGGCGGAGATGTTTAGGACTGGCATCTTTGCCGTTTCACCTCATAGGAGGGCGGCGGGATGTCGGTGACGAAGAACTGTCAACCCCCTAATCCAGGGTGTTATGCGGACCGTGCCTATTGGACGATTTGCAGCCAGGGGATAAATTCGGCTGTATTCGATACCGGGCCACCTCGGGAAGTATTGATGGCCTTGCCACAGTAAGGGGCGCTGCTGTGGCGGACTGTTCTTTCCCCATATATAATACTGGACCGCTGAGCCGGCCTTGTCGGGCAGGTGGTCGTACGACCAAGATGAACGACTCATTACCTACTTGTAATAAGGACGATGATAAGAGGGGTAGAATGCTGTGAAGATGATAGCGTGCGACAACATCGCGAGCTTGCGGTAGCTGGAGGAAGTGGTTCCAAACCTCCAAAGGCAAGGCACGAACGCGCGGTTTGAGATCTTGGATAAAGCGCAAATCCTCACGGTACCAAAAGTTAGGGTATGGATACCATGCGTGATGAAGTCGGAGGATACACTGCGACTTCTGCAGAATCAGAATCTGAACATACCGACACAGGATTGGAAGGTACTTATTGTATCTCGGCCTACGGAGGAAGGTCAGTTCTACATCTTTCAAATAAACAAGCAGCCAGAGGATACTTTGTACACGCAACTTGGAAAAATGTCCTTTGGTACAGGCAAAATTTACATGCGACTAAGGAAAAGAAGTCCCGAGGACAAAAATCACAACGCGCTAGAAGTGGGCGAAGTCGAAAAGGACCTCAAAAGCCTAAGAAAAAAAAGACAGGTGGAGGTAGCCGACGTCACCACGAAGGTGTTAGAAGAGGACCAAGAGCCAAATGGTGCTGCGAGTCGCACAGACGTACACCCGGCACAACAGTTACGAGAGGCTGAAGGGGCCTCCAATACTCTAAAACCAAATGGCAAAGGGAGGGCGGCGACGCCACGGCGAAAGTGCTGGAAGGGGTCAAACCGCCCAGTGGTGCTGCGAATCCTACAGATAAATATACAACACAGTAAAGTGGTGTCAAGAGAACTCCTCATAACCCTTGAGGAGGGTTCGTTTGACGTGGCGCTGATCCAGGAGCCTTGGCTCTCATCGGGAGGATTTGGCGTTTACTACGCGCAAACGCAAGGACGGGTGCGAGCTGTAGTAATGGTAAGGAAACAGCTGCATTCATATATACTGCCTAATTACATTATTGAGGACCTCGTAGTGGTGGCCGTCGAACAAAAAAATAAGCAGGAATTTATCCTGGCATCCTGCTACATGGCCAATGCTGTGGAGGTTCCACCGATAGAGTGCAAGAGGCTAGAACAGGACGAAGGGCGCAAAGGGCGGTTGGTCATAGGCGCGTATGCATATGCGCACCACAATGCGTGGCGAGAAGATACGAACGAGAGAGGCGAATTTATATTTTGTTACATCCTGCAAACCAATTTGCAGATAATTAACAGGGGAAATGTTCCTACATACATTTGCTTGTGCAGCTTTCCTATCAAAGGCGGGAAAGATCGATCACGTGTATCCCTAAGACTATAGACCCTTTAGCTTAACATCATATCTGCTCAATACCTTTGAGAGGCTGATAGATGTGTACATAAAGTCCAACGTGGATGAAAAGATGCTCTCCACAACAAAACATGCATACACCAAAGGCAAGCATAGGGTGGTAATAAGCAAAGAGAAAGCCCTGGAATATAAAGAATATGCTCTAGGAGTCTTCTTAGATATTGCCACAAAGTGGCTTTCAATAACGTTTCTAAAGGGGCGATTATGGATGGTCTTAATTACATTAAAGTACATTCCAGTCTTCACCAGATGGATCGGCTGCATGTTAAGTTGCAGGAAGATTACATCATAATGGGGATTGTACGAGGCTACGAAATCAGTGGACAGGGGCACGCCGCAGGGAGGGCTGCTATCACCTCTGCTGTGGACACTGGTCATCAACCAACTGCTCAGGCGATTCGATGAGGGACCCGTAAAACTTTCGGTTTACGCAGATGACGTTGCAATTGTCATAAGTGGAAAGTGCCTTCCAACGATAAGCTCTTTGATGGCTCGGGTACTTCGGGATATTTATACCTGGGCATCTAATTTCGGGTGGAAAGTCAACGCGGAGAAGACGGATATGGTCTTGCTTACAAAGAGGTACAAGGTCCAAAATTGGACCAGGCCTAAGTTAGGAGGAATAACCTTACAGGAGAAACCTTGCACAAAATATCTAGGAATCATCCTAGACAGTAAGCTTTCATGGAAGCTCAACGTGGAGGAGAGGGTGAAAAAGGACTCAACGGCACTTTATGCATGTAAAAGAATGCTGGGGTGTACGTGGGGCTTATCGTCCTCTCTTTCTCATTGGCTTTTTACAGCGATTGTAAGCCCTATTCTATACTATGGAGTTCTTGTTTCGTGGAAAGCCACACAAAAAACAACCTACCTCAAAAAATTAGAGGGGTCTGCAGACTATAAATGCACATTCCACCTGTAGACCTGGTAGCAAAGAACATAGCGTTAACAACTGCAACCAGGCTCGGTCCCTCCGGGCAGCTTGAGCGCCGACCATACGGCCATAGTAGTATAGCGTCATCAATCACAAGACGAACATACTACTTGATTCCCTATCTTCGCTTCGAGGGTGATCTTAAGGCCACAATAGAGGTAAACGAATGGCGCAAGGGTGCTCAAATGGTGGACGAGGCGCTACATGTGTACACAGATGCTTCCAAAGTAGTGGAAGGATAAGGGTCTTTGGTATACTGTGCTGATCTGGAAATCAACAGATCCTACAGGCTGCCGGATTACTGTAGTGCTTTCCAAACGGAAATATTAGCCGTAACCAAAGCAGTAGAAACCTTGGAAGAGAATAACTTAAGCTGCAACCCTGTCAATTTTTATATTGACAGTCAAGCAGCAATTAAGGCAATAATCTCGCATAGCACAACATCTAAATGCGTGGTAGAGTGGTAAGCAGCCTCTGGAGAGAATCGGGCCAGGGAGAAGCATACATCTATATTGGGTCCCAGGGCATACGGGAATAGATGGGAATGAAAAATCGGATGAACTAGCTAAAAAGGGTGCATCCCTTGAAGCTTGCTCCGTAGTCGTCCCAATTAGACTGGTCGAGATTAAGCGAAGGCGAGAGGTGCACATGATCGAGCAAGCGGGAAAGGCGTGGGTTCAAGCGGGGGCTGCAAACTTTCGAAGATTATATGTAGGTCTTACAACCTTAGACTAACTAAGTTCCTTCTATCATTAAAAAGAGAGGACTGTAGACTCATGACGGGTATTCGTCACATGCCTTTAAGTTAGGCTTGGTCAGTGATAGCAGATATAGGAAGTGCGGGTTGGAGGAGGAAACGATCGAGTACGTTCTGTGCTCGTGCCCTGCGCTTGCCAGGCTAAGACTGCAGCTATTAGGAGTGATACAGCTGTCAGATCTAGAAGCAGCAAGTGGCTTAAGTCCAAGAAATCTTCTAATATTTGCCAAGAGGACTGAGTTATTTTATAACATAGGTCCAGGTGTTTGTAGGGTTTTTCAGTTTGGTTGTTAAAAAAAACTTCTGGTAACACTACGGACTCATTCAGTCTATGTGAGGTCCTCATGGACCGGCCAGTTCAACCTAACCTAACATAAAGGGTAATTGCTCGAAATTGAATGCGTGATCCAACGCGTCATCATCCAAAACAAGTGGATTTATAATACTACTCTTCGCTAATATAATGGAGAGCGCTAATTACATGATTATTTCTTCTTACCAGAATTTCGCTAAGTGTAATATATGTAAGGTGAGTAGTTTGATGACACCCTTGTTTTTTCTTAAAAAATCGGTTCCAACCCACTCACATATCCTTAAACATGTAATTTTGGTGACTTGAAAAATTATATATATAAAAACGGAATATGTAACGTGGTCACTTTGATAACTGTATTATATATCATATATAGTGTTATGGAAATGACCATCTAACATATGTTTTTGCGTTTATATATTTGATTATGTAACATGGTCATATTGATAACTGTATATATCATATATAGCGTCATGAAAAGGACCATCTTACATATGTTTATAAACAAAAATATATATAGTGTCATGAAAATGACCATCTCACATATGTTTTTTCATATATATGATTATGTAAAATGATCATTTTGATAACTATATATATGATATATAGCGTCATGATAATGACCATTTGTTATCTGTCGTTTATGTTTAATGGCTAGTACTGTGACTTAAGATATAAATATATCTTTTTATTATAACTCTGAAAGTTAGGGCAGAATGGTGTAGAAGGATCTAACGGCTATATTTTTTGATAAAAGAGGGTCCGACGCCCTCTGCGAACTGTTACTTTTGAAGAATCTTGTAATTATGTGACGCAATCATCACAATCACATAATTCTAAGTGAAGCAATTCTGAAGAAGTGAACAGTTGCAGCCTTTATTACCTGTTAAAAGTATGAAAATAATTAAATTTTATAAACACAATAGGGCCTCTCGGGCAAGCATAGTAATTACACAAGGATGGTCCATACTCCATGATAGTTCTCACGACCCTAAAATCAAAGAATAGTATACAAAATCTGGCCCCAGGTAACTCCTTAATTTCACTTATTTGTGGAGGCAACGGATTTCGAAATTTCTAGATGTCCTTTGGACTCTGCATCACGATTCATCAATATCCCGTGCTACAAATGTGATAATTGTTGTGATCCAAAAATATCATCAAAATTTATTGAACGTCTGGCACGCGCCATAGCCCTAGCCCTTCAAAACGGTGGACTAGTTCACCCATCCATTCAAACCTTTTTTCGCTCTCCACTAACACATTTACCCAACAGGTATTTCTGTAAATGTTTTTGGAAATAACTTTAAGTAAGTTTATAAACTAAGCTGAGTATAAATATAAACGCTTTCAATATTAACTAAATTTTAATTTTCTTCAATAATTTTTTGTAAGCGTTGAGACCGAATGTTTGTTGGTAATTATTTACTTTAGCTCACAACTGCTAAAACCCGACCAAAAATATCGGGAGAGGTGTCAAAAGACGCATTTTGATCCCAGGACCACGAATCCGAGAGCGAAAATTCAAAATTTTATTTCTGTCAAAAGTTATTTCCAAAAAACCGAAAAATTGCCTCGGAGCGCTCCGAAACTCTGGGTGGGGTCCATAGTACTTTTGCGCAGAACACCTTTCTGCATTGGCGGCCTTCGGCCGCACTTATACAAAATTACCCTGGGTGGGTCCAGCACCGGTTTGGAGACCAAAACTATATCCCCGCAAAACACTTTTTCCCACAGTTTTTCTTGTGGGTTCTACAAAATCATCAAGACAACAATAACCACATGAAAATTTTCAATTTTGTTTGGAAATATCTCCGAAACGAAATAAAATTTTGACTTTCCGCTCTGGGATTCGTGGTCTTGGGATAAAAACGCGTCTTTTGACACGTCTCCCTATATTTTTGGTCGGGTTTTAGCAGTTGTGAGCTAAAGTAAACAATTACCTGTTTTTTAATGATTTAGTTTTATAAACAAAAATCAAATGTATAGCTTTCTTTTAAAATTTTATGTATGCTTACATTTTTAAGCTTCTAACCAACATTAAGTTTAATCCCTATTTCCGTAAACTTTTTAAAACCTTACTTTTCTTTTACTTTGCTTGTTGGGTAACATTTCATACTGTCATCGAAATGACAGTGTCATCTTTAATGACGCTTCAGTTGTGGGTGTTTTTTTATATTGTTATAATAAATGTGAAGTTGTGAAATTTTCGTGAAGCATTTATATTATTTTAAGCTACTGTTATTACGGTCTGCTGTTATGGTCTACGGTTACGGTCCACTTGGGAGCGTTTTCGTTGGAACGGTCTAGTGGCTGGGGATGGGACCTAAAAGTTGCGATGAAAAGTATCGAAACAAAAAAAAAATTCGGCGATCGCTAGTAAGGAAAAAACCAAGAGTTTCCGGGAAATCGAGGAAGGAAAAAGTTTTTCCATTGTACAGGTTTACAAGTATGATATGCATGAGAGGGAAACAATTTCTTTCCCTTTCTAACACACGGCAGTTTGACACTTCGGTCAGTGTCAAACTAGCGTGGAACCCAGTGGAACCTGCGTGGAACATGAGTTTTGACACTGAACGAAGTGTCAAAATTACCGGGGTTGCTTCGTCGAAAGCGACACAGGGAAGCAAAAAAGGGATCGGAATATCAGATATGGGTTGCTGTGATGGTAAATTTTTTTGAACGAATTCGGTAGGAAATTTTAAGTGCACCCATATGGGTCCTTCAGAAAATTATAAAAAAGTCTTCAATTGGGATATCTGAGGACGCGAAGTTATTCCAGTATTAAGAATACAAACACGGGATTTAAGTTTTTCTACCCGTTCAAAAGTTTTCCGCGAAAAACAGTTTGAAACCGAGGTCGACTGCAATAACCCGTCCAAAAAAGGGGAAAGAAAAAGAAAAGACGCGTTTTGTCTTGTTATCAATAGTCCAAAGGCGGAAAAGTATTCGAATTATTGGAAGCGAGGCAAAAACGCGTCTATTAATACCTCCCCCGACGGTTTTGGGCGTGTTTTGGCAATCGTTATACCGGTAATAAAGTAATAAAGTATCACAATTTGTTAATTAAAATTGTCCAAAACATATATTTTATCTATAAGTCATTTTATTGTAAACAAGCAAGAACAAGAGAAATTCAGCCCAATTCTAAACGAAAATTCCGTGCGAGTTTTTTCCCTTCTCCCATTCCTGGTATTCTAAATAAAAATTCCTTGTAAGTTTTTTCACTTCTCCCTTTCCTCCTATTCTGAACAATGTTCGAAAAAGCGGAAACCGGTTATGGGAGAAAAGTAGGTATTATGAATGTGAGGGAGAGGGAGATTTCTCTGCCATTTCATAGAAGTTTTTTCACTAGTTAAATTAAAGGGAATGCATCAAAATCCTTAAGGGAAATTGGTTATTTTAAGAAAGAACACTTATTTGTACAAATTTGTGCTAAAATATGTAGTTACATTCTATCACAATATTCTCACTGTTAATACAACAACAACCACAATATTCTTTATTTTAAGTCGAAAAATATATCATAAGCAACTTGACTTGGCCGCCAGAAAATTGCTTTGCAGAATGAATGCAGGCAACTCCGGCGGATTTGTGTTATCCCGCCGGTCTTCTTCTTATGCTCCTCTGTTGATGGTGCTGTGGCACCAATTCATTACTCATTTCAGTGAATACCACATGAAAAGCAATAATGTGCATTGTTTATACCTTATTTCTTAATTTCAAACTAATTGGCAACAATAATTAAACTTTACAATATTTTAAACAAAATAAGAAATGCGCAACGAAATTTCAATTGACAAAACAGCTGACTTCGAAAATTCGAAATTCCTATTCCCCAATTATTCTTCTCCCTAGGAGAAAAGAATTGGAGGAATTTTTCCGCGGGAATAAAAAAATCCGCGAGAACAAAATTCCGCGAGAATATTTAGAATTGGTCTGATTGTTTTTCTTCGTACATGGTTGCTTTTTCCGTACTTCGCCAACTTAAAACAAATTATATAAAATTATCACAAAAATTTAAGAAAACATGGAAATTTTTGACACAAACTATATCTCTTGTAAGAATTTACTATAAGTCAAAGTTTTTAAAAACTTTACTCCAATATTTCAACATTTTTTACGCAGTTTTCTTTGGCAGCTAATACGCTTTTTTTGCACCTATGAAGTACAACAGTGCCAAATCATGCCAAATAGCATCCACAAAAAACGAACAAGAACAAGCATTTTCATCAGGTGAGCGTTGCTGTGTATGTGCGTTCTGCTACATATCCTACTTGTAGACCTGTACAATGAGTTTTTCTTTTTTGGCACGCTGACGCGAAGTTCTTTCTCGGTCGTTTTGGTGCAGTTTTTCCCACAGCAATAGTTTGATTTTCGCACATTTCTTAAGGCACTTTCGAAGTCTTGCAAATCATTGCGTTAATAATAGCTTGATAAGTATACTTTAAGCTCTCAACCAAAGCAGTCTAGAAAAGTTTTATCACAGTCATTGATATTTTACGATAACCCAAAGAGTTTTAATGCATTGAATGCATTGGCTAAAGCTACTTCATCTGGAGTCTTATTCATGAATGCAGTTATCATTTCTACTGTGGCAGTCTTAGCATGTTGCGGTAACTTAGAAGCTCTTGTATTTGGATACATGAATGGCGAATCCGTTTCAACGAGCAGTCTGTCAGTAGGAAGTGTTCCATTTTCTAAAAGTTTGCGTACTCCACTATATGATTTGTCCTGTTATGAAAGAGCCGGCAACTAAAATTACCAGCAAGAACCATAATAGCCGGCAACTAAAATTACCAGCAAAAACCATAATAGCCGGCAAATAAAATTACCAGCAAAAACCATAATAGCCGGCAACTAAAATTACCAGCAAGGACCATAATAACCGGCAACGACACATAACCGGCATCAACACATAACCGGTAAGAACAACCACCACCAACCACATCATCAGGAGGTACACCAGCAGATGCCGCCGGACGGTCTTTTCCGGCTAAGTAGGTACCGGCCTACTGGGTGAATCCGTTCTGGAGTAACAACAACCACATTTTTTTTTTGATGAACAAATTTTAATGTAACCAATTTTTATTATTGATTCCCACTGTACTTATACAGGCATATGTAGTCTCAGAATTAAACTCTATTTCCTTATGTATATAACCTAACTACCTTAATAGATTAATTCCATAAATGCATACATATTTATGTGTGTGCTTAACTTTAAATTCACCCTTTCAACGTTATCATTAATAAAAACGTACGTTACCTTGATTCACACAAATTTTGCCAAAGCAAAAATATATATATATATTTTTTTTTTTTATTAATCACTCCTAGTAGTGAATATCCTTTCCGTTTTACGTGCTGCACATATTTTGATTTCTTCACTTCTAACGTACCTACATATGAACATACATGTACAATAGTGTATGAAATTTATTTATTTATTTATTATTTAAAGTCGACGACAAATTATGGTCGACTGCATAATATAAAAGATATATAAATATACAACTCAAAAGATAAAATTTAAGATATATCGAGATTTCAACAATGTTATATTACAAACAAAGAAATATTAATGAACATTACTCTTTAATTTCAGAATATAATAATAATAAGAAATATGGGCCGAAATAAGATCTTATGCCGAAATCTTATACTGGCGGAATGCATCAGATTCCGCTCAGCATGATTTCGGAATGCAGTGGATTCCAATCTTCCTGTTGGAATGCAGCAAGATTCCAATCAGCATGTCATGGGAATCCGGCAGTGCTAAGAGTAGTGTAATAAGGATACGCCATTACAAGGCATAAAAAAGTAACATGACCTGTGTTGTTGGAATGCACCGGATTCCAATCAGCTCGATGCCTGACCCATAAGATTATACTGCCGGAATGCATACGATTCCGGTCAGTGACTCATGAAAAAGCATGTTTTTTACGTTGTTGGAATGCACCAGATTCCAATCAAAACAGTACTGTCTTGTTCCTTCTTAATGATACATGTTGATAAATGTTCCTCCATCCTTAAGCGAGATAGTTCCTGTTTTTTATGGAAGGAATAAAATGCCGGCAAATTAAATTAGCTTGTATCTCTTAAATTAGATAGGCAAGTATTGCATTACGCATAGTGGCAAAAGTACATTCAAGACTGATACAGCTATACAAGTCATTGTAGTGCGCGCACCAGATAAGAAGAGGATTATTTTTAGCAAAGTTTCGTCGACAAAGGGGTAAATAGAAAGGAACGTAGTGTCTGGATACTCTAGGGGGAACCGCAAAAAGCAAGCGGCTGAGGAGGTCCGCAGAATCAATTTCTCCAATAATGAGATTATGGATGAACAATACCCCCAGTAATATTCTCCGATTTTCCAGAGTGGGTAAGTTAATAAGAAGAATTCTACTTCTGTATGGAGGAAGGTGAAGACTTGAGTCCCAATTAAGGCCGCGCAATGCAAATATCAAAAATTGCTTTTGAACTGACTCAAGACGCTTTATATGCTTTTGAGAAACAGGGGACCAAACGCATGAGCAATACTCGAGTATTGGACGAACCAGCGATGTGTAAAGAACCTTAGTGAGGTACGGATCATCGAACTCTTCAGCCCATCTTTTAACAAATCCAAGTAAACCCAACGCTTTGTTGGCTATAGATGAAATATGCATGTTAAAATTCAATTTCGGATCAAAAAGGACACCTAGATCATTTGCAATAGATATACGCTCCAAAGGCGTACCATCTATTACATAAGATTTCAATGCTGGCTTCACTCGGTGAAATGTCATATGCTTACATTTAGAGCAATTTAAAGCTAGTAAATTTGTTGTGCACCAACATTGGAACGAGTCCAAGTCGGCCTGAAGAAGATCCAAGGAACTCAAATCGGTAGGACAGTAAGTGTAGCAAAGTTTTACATCATCCGCATACATTATAGTATGGGAATATAATATTGTCTGTGACAAGTCATTAATGAAAAGGGCAAAGAGCAAAGGGCCTAGATGACTTCCCTGGGGTACGCCGGAGGAAACTCCGAACGATTCCGACAGATTGCTCTTGAACAGGACTTTAGAAAGATAGCTTTTCAGCCACAGTAATAGGTGAAACGGAAAGCCCAGTAAATCAAGCTTATGAATAAGCAACTCATGGTTGACGGCATCAAATGCTTTGCTGAAGTCCTTGTAGATGACATCCGTTTGCTTGTTCGCTAAAAATCCTTCCATAACTATAGAGGTGAATACAAGCAAATTTGTAGTGGTTGACCTTTGACGAATAAAACCATGTTGGCATGGAGACACAAGACTAGAACACTGATATTGGAGTTGACTGGTAACAATCTGTTCAAAGACTTTAGGAATGACTGAAAGTTTAGCAATACCCCTGTAGTTTTCAACATTTGACCTACTACCTTTTTTATGCAGGGGTATAATAAAAGACTGTTTCCAAAGTGCTGGGAATGACGCAGATCCCAGAGATAGCTCAAATAATTTTAAAATAGGCGCATACATGTTTTCGGCGCAGTACCTAAGCACGCAAATAGGAACACCGTCCAGTCCCGGAGAAAAGGTGGGCTTCAAAGATTGAAGACTCTGAAGAATAATATTACCATCAATAGCAGGATTCCTAATGTAATTCGAGCTATCTAAGCGATAGGGATATTGACCGGAATGAAAACCACTGGATGAATACGTGGGTTTAAAGAACTCAGAAAATAGTTCAGCAACGTCGTCACCAGTGCAAGCTTTTTTACCTCCAAAGGTTAATGAGGAAGGATACCCAGAAGTTTTCCGCTTTGAATTTACGAAACTGTAAAACTTTTTTGGATTTCTAAAAAATTGGGCTTTACAACAACTCAAGTAATTTTTATAACAAAGCTGATTAAGACGGTGAAATTTAGAACGAGCCATCAGATATTTAGAGAAGTCTGCAGATGCTCCAGATTTCTTGAATCTCTTATAAAGCCTAGATTTAATGTTATTAAGTCTGATAAGTTGCCTTGAAAACCAAGGGGGCTTATTCGAACATGGGGTATAGCGAGTAGGAATGCAGGTATCAAAGAAGCCATCAAGTGTACTGTAAAATATAGAGATAGCCGAATCGACATCAGTGCAAGCATAGAGATCCGACCAATCATGGGAAGCCAACAGATCATTGAGCATAATGAAATTCGCTTTGTAGAAGCATCTAGATCGGGGACGAGACTGTACTTGAATCCTACGGAGTAGGCTGATATCAAGTTATATCTCTAGCGTAGGGTGAAGAGGGTCTTCTGGAAGGGATAAAGGTGGTATTTGCGCAAGGGCAGTACCCACCGAGCCATCCACAAATACTAAATCCAGCATTTTATTTCCACTATTTGGAACATTGTTAATCTGTAAAAGAGATGAGTCTAACAAGCAATTGAGATACTCGTGTTGAGCAGTGGAAGTTAAAAAGTTTGAATCACTTATATTAACCCAATTAACTGTTGGCAAGTTAAAGTCACCAACAACAACAAGTCGATCGCTATATCCCAACTGCGAATGCAAATCGCAGATGGCCGAGTTATGACTAGCGTAAACATACATATCCGAACGAGGTGGTATATACGAACAGCAAACAATTACGCTATAGCTACCGAATGAAAGCCTAACTGCTATGAATTCGATATGAGAGATATTGTCCAGCGAAATCAACTCAGATGATAGGTTAGATTCAACAGCAATAAGGACACCTCCAGCTCTAGAGATGCGATCACGCTGATAAACAGCATATTTATTTGAAAAAACCTCAGAAGTGTAATTATCAGGCTTTAGCCAGGTCTCCGTAAAAGCTACAACTTGTGCCGAAAAGTTGAAAGAATTAAGGAAGAATGGAACAAGTTTTGATCGTAAACCACGAACATTTTGGTAATTAATGAGAAGACGGGACAGATCAGCAATTACCTTTGTGTTGTTATTACTGTGTTCGTCATACCGTTTTTTGGCTGTAATAAAACAGGTTCCGCCCTCGCCTTTCTTGTGAACAAGTGAACTACAGTATGCTTAGGCCAAAAAGAGGAATCAAGTACCTTATCGAAATATTCATCTGAAAGGGATATTTTAAATGAGGAGATGTCTCTCTCATATTTAAAGTTAAATTTATTCACATTGATGTTACTAGTGGGTGCAACACCAAGTTTAGAGAAAACGTAATGAGCAATGTCATTTTCGGTAAGCGAGGCGTGTAATCGGGACACAAATACAGCCCTACGATGTGGCACGGCAGTCACCTGCAAAGGAGTAGCGGATAGCGCACCAGAGAGCTGGGAAGGTGCGGCCGTTATAGAACAGTTGACAGGAAACACATTGCTTGACCTAGCGTTGGTTATCGAGCCCGTCAAAAAAGTACTATTTTTTCAGGTACACTTGTATCGCCAGAAACAACCCCAGTATCGGTAACTATTATTGTTGGAGCTAAAGATACCGGTGGAGGTGTAGGATGAATTGGGGAGTCCAGCGAAATCAACATTGGTGACGTAGAACAAACAGCCGCAAATGTACCACTATTAGTTCGTGCATCGTTTAATTTGCCAGAGATCGTCTCACTGGAAGTCTCGACACAGCCTTGTGGAGATTCCTGAGCTGCATTGTTCATAACGTCTTTGGTAAGCCTGTTCGTATCAGTCAACGCGGTTGAAGGGACATTCGTAGGAAGACAGCTATGCCCTTGACTCGAAGACAAGTTGGAGTCATTGTTGGGCATACATTTCTTACATTTTGGGTATTCAGATATCACTTTCAATTTTTTAAAGTGAGCTTCCATCGTTTTGAATCTTTCGTTAAGGTCACGAAACCCAATAAAAATGTTGTTGAACTCTTTCTGAGTTTGCCTCATAAAAGCTCGCATATCATTTTCTACGGAACGACAATCATGACATGTCCAGTTCAGTCCAATTTTGCTGGATATTAGGTCAACCACCCGACCACCTATGTGAGAGAAACCGGCACAGATAACATGAGCCATATTATCACAGAGCCAACAACAAACATAAGTATCACCACGGGAAATTTTCTTTAGATTGGTGCACTTCTTGACACAGCAATCCAACATAATTGCAAAGTTAAACAAACCCAAAAGAAAAATAGGCAAAAGAAACTATAAGTATAGGATAAATTGAACAGCTGTTAAAAAAATATGGGCGAGAGTTATTTTGGAGCACTGGATGCAAATCGCAAGACAGCGTATAGCTAGCAGTGAACACAACAGAAAGCAAAAAGGGCACACAATGACTTGCTAATAGCAGCTACCAACAAAAAGGTATGCTGTTATCACAAATTTTTGTGAAAATCTATGATATATGAACACACAGACTGAACGCTTAAATTGCGCAAAAAGCCACTATGTATATTGCACTGTGTAAAGATTTAATACGAAATTAAACTTATAACCTGTTTTCTATTATATTAATGAATATTTATAAAAGATAAAACTTGTTTACAAAGTAAAAAGAATAGCAATTCGAAGAGCGATCAAAAATACGTCCGCCCACGGCAAGGTTACCAGATCAAAAAAAAATAATAATAATAAAAAAAATATATTTTTTTCTGGATACCTCTTTAGCAAAGATAAGGAAATCAATTTATGTGTAAAAGAAAATGCACGGATGTACACATTCGAAGATCTTACTAATCCCTACCCTCCCAATCACCTAATTAAGCTGCTCCGTATACATAAATGCATAAATAGTAAGTTTACTTAAACAAAACTTGCTGTTAAACAATGACAGATTTTATGTGTGTAAAGCAGAATAGCATTTAAATAAACTATTTAAAACAAAAAATACCAAAATACGTTAATATAATAAATTTATTATACTTATATGCGTAAACACATATACATATATGGATTTGTACTATCTTTTATGTAAGCCCAACCAAATGCAAGTTTAGACTTCAAGAAAACAAATTAAAATAAATTGTATTGCCTTATGAGCTGAAAAGTGGCGAATGGCCTTCATGAATTGCTTTGTAAGAAATATTTTGGGAATGTGAACAGACAAATAACTAGAGAGAAAGTGAAAGCCTACATAAAATATCGTACAGATTCCTTTGCGGCATAAATTATATTTTAAATTTTAAAAATACAAAGTTTTTGATGAAGTTTAATAATGAATTTTAATAAAATTGTAATAATAAGAATGGGAACGCTGACTCCATTATTCATTTAGAAGGCACATAGGGCATACAGGTAAGGGGCCACTGAAAATCAGATGCGTCAGTGGCCATGGTTTTTGAGGGTGGGACAAGGCACCGGGCGTCGCAACAACACCCGCAGCGCCCCCTATATATATTCGGCCTTTGTTTTTTTGTTCCATTTTCAGCTTTTTGTTTTAATTTAATTTTAAGCCGTTTTTTTTTTTTTTTTTGATTTCAGAGTTAGTAACCGGTCATGTCCGGTTCGGTAATTTTTGTTGCGTTTAGTTTTTTTTTTTTGAAGTTATTTTTTTTGAATTTAAATTTTGAATGTTGTAACGGTCTGTCCGTGACATCCGGTTCTGCCGGATGTTGTTTTATTTTGAATTATAAGCGTTTTGAGTCGGCTCTGCGCTTTTTGACAGTTGATTTGAATAGGCATGATATGAGCATTTTTTTCTGTTTATGGCGCAGGAACAGTAAGGTTGGACCCGCCCCAGCCGACAATGACTAGCCACTGTGCACCACAACAACATGCCGACCGCCTTCCTTGCAGCTTCCACCGAAAATGCGATTCCATAACAGATGGCGCCCAACGGGATTTGGTGCCTGAGGCGCTGTCGCACTGGTCATTCCTGGTCAACTTGTGAAGTTGACCATCCCACCAGTCCGAGGTGAGCAGCCGCAGGAGCAGCCACCTGCGTTGCGGTGGGATGGTTGGACGGATCAAGTTGTCCGGAGTGATCACCGTTAACAGTTGCTGAGGGCGCCATAACAGATGGCGCCCAACGTGGCAACCGAGGCTCTGGTCTCGGTGGTCAGTTCGGGCAGCGTGTGAAGCTGACAGTTCCACCAGACCGAGGTGAGCAGCCGCAGGAGCAGCCACCTGCGTTGCGGTGGAATGGTTGATGGATCGGGTTGTCCGGACTGGTCATCGGGGTCAGTGGCCGAAGAAGCCACGAGACTGAACGTCAAGTCCTCCGGATTTTTGTATTCACCCGATGAGGCAGTGCTGAACGCACTTAGTTTTTTTTGTAGATTTGGGATTTTAGTTTGCCGGAAGTGGTCCATTAGTCGGCATTGGTAACATATGTGTCCGCTAATTGGGATTTTTATTTTTTTGTAGTATTTTAAATTTTGTAACTTTTCTTTGCCGAATTTGTGTTGTCCAGTGTGAGTGTGTGTGTGCGTGTGGTAAGGACCGCAGCTCATCCCACGTCTCAGGTGGCAACACAGAGCGCCACCTGGATTGTGACGGGTTGAGCTGGGATTCAAAGTGGCATCCCTTCCGGCCCCACCAGACTGGGGAGCGGTTCCGAAACCGCTCCACCCATTGCGGCGGAGGAAGGAGGGGTGTCCAGAGAGAATGAACGGGATGCCTCAACACCCCCAACCAGTCCCAGGGGCGAGCCCCTGGAGACTGCCCCTGCGTTGCGGCTGGGCGTGTTGAGACCAACCCGTGTGTGTCTGGACCTGACCCTAGTGGCCCCAACCAGTCTCGGAGGGGGGGGGGGGGGCTTAAGACCTCCTCGCATTGCGGTTGGGAGCACTAGGGACAAGTATGAATGAATTTGTGTAGATTTTTTTCTTAAACAAAACCTGCCTGAGTGTATTCGAATGATGGGATTTTCAGCATTCCCATTACATTTGATAACCAGTTTTTCCCAGTTTTCGAAATTTTTTTTTCTCCTCGCACTTTTTTTGTCCTATAGAGGAAAATACCTTTTTTTCTCAGATAGGCAGAAGTTTTTTTTAATCCCAATACTAGGATTCAACAACAACTTACATTTTTTTTTTATTTTTTTTACCTGGTTATGTCGCGTGACCAGTCCTACGGGCAACCGGGCCGGAATATTCCGTTCGGGAGTGCGGGAAGTTTCCGTGGAAACCAGCACCGGAGTGGTAATCATAGGGGGGTTTTTCAAAGGCTAAGCATCCCCCAGTAGGTGGACCGTATGGAGATCCCGCGGGAACGAATATGGGCTCGGACCTGAATGACCCTCGCGATAAATTGGACAGACCTGGAATCACCAGTAATGTGAATGTGCCCCTATTAAACGCGCATGATATCTCGGGGCTAATGACCAATGTGTCGACCTATGCACCAGATGGAGCTGGGGCTTTAGCATTACACAAAGGAGTTGGTAACTTTAGAGAAGCTGCAGGTGACCGGCGAATACCCCAGGGATGCAGAACGAAGCTACTCGTGGAGACTCGTGGGTGGAAGTGCTACACCAACTCTTCCAGGCTTCGCAGGAGGAAATGTGGAGGGAGATGGGGTCGATCCGAAACAATATGGACCAGCTCAACGCCGCTCTCGAATCTGCGCAGCAATCAATATATCAGAACCGGAACGCGAATAGAATGGAACGTAACCCACTTCCACCAGTAGCACCACCGGTGTACCCTGCTCCGAGCAGCATAGTAGTGAAACCTCAAGAGTTGAAGATATCGTTCGACGGTACTGGAAGCGTAGAAGATTTTCTTTTTAAGCTAAACACCCTGTGTGAGCGCACACAATGCACGGACGAACAAATAATGGCTAGTTTCCACTTATTCCTTTCTGGGCGTGCCGAAGAGTGGTATTGGTTCTTTACCAAACAGAACCCAAGCGCGACATATGCCTTCTTGTGCTATTCCTTGAAGAGAGAGTTCGGTACTTTAAAAACTGACCGCGAGATCATGATGGGGATCTCCATGCGGAAGCAAAAAGCAAGTGAGTGCTGTGACGTATTCCACACGGACATAATCTCCTTTCACGCGCGCTTAAGAGAACCCATGTCAGAGGTATTGCTGATTGACATCATAAAGAGGAACGTCAACAGTAACCTTAAGCTGATGCTTTTCAACGCAGATGTAAGGACCCTTCATGATATACGCGATGTAGCACCCAGAGGTGAACAAGTGCTGAAGGAAAGCAAGCTGTTGGGAGCCACTTACCCAGGACGGCATGTAAACGAAGGACGCGTGACAACCCCAGACATGAGGATGGAAGGCGAGGATTGTGAAGTGGATCCGCAGATAGAGGAGCTGGAATATCGACGCAGCAGGAGACCGGACTATTCGGGAATCCAATGCTAGAATTGCCAGGCAATGGGCCACTCATACATATACTGCGAAGAACCCATTAGGAATCCTTTTTGTTTTAGATGTGGGTATAAAGGTGTATTTACTCCTAAATTCCCTAGGGATCATCGCAGGCAGGGAAACCAGTACCCGAGCGAGAAGGCGGGGGAACCTCGTTCGGCTTCATAGCTCCCACACCAGCCGGTGCTCGAGGCGTCGTCCCGTGCACCGAACCAGAGGGTGAATCTCTGCATGGAGGTGGCGAGCTTCCGAGGTGCAGTAGTACCCTGGCGAAAGAATACCCAAATGTAATCGTAACCTTCCCGGACAGTACGGATAATACCAACAGTTCTGAATCCGAGAGTCAAACTTCCTCATCCGCGACGGGCGAGCCGATCCAAATTCTGCGACGCCAGCATAGGGATGTCGCTTGCCAGACGGATTTCTCACCAAGTCTAGAAGAAAGGGAACATAGGTACAAACAAACAACAAATGGCATTTTTGGACAATACACGGTATCAGAACATATTTTGAAGTGCAGGAAAAGATACCACAGGAGAGTACAGGAGCGTAGACTGTTGCAAGCCACCACGTTAACGCTTACAGAGGATGAAAGGCCCCTTGTAAAGGCAAAAATTAAAGATAGTTTTATTGTAGGGTTATTGGACTCGGGAGCCAACGTTTCCATCTTGGGGAAAAATGGGGTAGAATTCCTGAAAGATAATGGCTTCGATTATCAGCCCTTACATGCATTCGTATATAACGCGGGTGGCGGCAAACAAAAAATTTTTGGCTCAGTGTCTCTACCGGTCGCCTTCAAGAATACCACAAAGGTTATTCGTTTTTACCTTGTTCCTTCACTTCTCCAAGAAGCCTACTTCGGGGTAGATTTTTGGAGAGCATTTGCGTTAGCTCCCGAAATATTCCCAAGCGTAGAGTGGATAGAGATTAGACTTGAAAAGGAAGAAGAACTTATCCTCCATGAATTGTCACCAGCCCGGAAATTAGAATTGCAAAAGGTCATCGAGACGTTTCCTTCGTACGAGAAGTTAGGCCTAGGACAAACTAAATTAGTGGAGCATCACATTGACACCGGTGATGCCGTTCCAATAAAAAGCAAACATTTCCCTCTTTCGCCACCGAGGCAAGACGAAGCTTTTAGCGAACTAGATAGGTTACTTGAATTAGAAGTTATAGAAGAATCAAACTCTCCGTGGTGTAGTCCTGTAGTACTGGTCCGGAAACCAGGTAATGTTAGGCTGTGCATAGATTCGAGGAAGGTCAACGCGGTGACTAAGAAGGACTTATACCCCTGCCTCATATCAACGGCTTGTTGAGCAGACTGAAAATACGCATTTTATTAGTGGCATTGATCTAAAGGACGCGTTCTTCCAGATCAAATTGACAGAGTCCTCCAAGGAAAAAACAGCATTCGCAGTTCCGGGGAGGCCTCTGTATCACTTCAAGGTAATGCCATTTGGTCTGTGCAATGGGCCGCAGACTATGAGTAGGCTGATGGACAAGGCAATCCCTTCGCGTCTGCGAGATAACGTCTTTGTCTACCTGGACGACCTGATGGTATGTAGCACTAATTTTGAAGACCACCTGAAATTGTTAGCGGAAATTACCAAATGTTTGAGAGACGCAGGTCTGACAATAAACGTAAAGAAAAGTAAATTTTGTCAGAAGGAAATACGATACTTAGGGTACTTGATAGACAGCGAGTGTTTGAAAGTGGATCCGGGAAAAATAGAAGCAATGCAAAACTTTCCGATCCCTAAATCCCCTCGGCAGGTGCGTAGATTTGTGGGCATGGCGAATTGGTACAGGGCGTTTATTACCAATTTTGCTGACTTGGCAGGTCCCTTGACCGACTATCTCCGTAAGTCATCAGGCCCGTTGAAGCTTACCTCTGAAGCTATAGAGGCCTTCGAAAAACTAAAAGTAGCTTTGAGTTCCGCTCCTGTCTTGACCCACTCTGATTTTTCCAGAGAATTCGTAATCCAATGCGACGCTTCTAAAATAGGTGTTGGCGGAGTGTTGTTCCAGGTCGATGACGAGGGCGCTGAGCATCCAATCGCAATCGTGTCGAAAAAGCTGAATAATGCTCAACGCAATTATACAGTAACCGAGCTAGAATATCTCGCCGCCATAATCAGCGTGAAGCGTTTCCGACCCTATGTTGAAGGATTACCGTTTCGGATTGTCACGGACCACTCCAGCCTCAAGTGGTTAATGACACAAAAAGACTTGAGCGGGAGGTTGGCGAGGTGGTCGCTCCTACTGCAAAGATACGATTTTAAAATTGAACATCGTAAAGGCACCCTAAATGTAGTACCCGATGCGCTTTCGCGGTTTGATGCCGATAAGTTGACTTTCACTACCACACCCGGGGAAATAGATTTAGTCTCTCCAGAATTCAGCAGTAACGAATATATCGATTTGATTCGGACCGTCACCGAAAACGAGGAATCGCTTCCCAACTTACGAGTGGTGGACGGTGTAATTTTCAAAAGAGTTAAATTTCGTAAGGGGTGGAAGGGGAAGAAGACTCGCTGTGGCGTTTGTGGTTGCCAAAAGGGTCGGCTGAGGAAGCAGTGAGATTAGCACATGACGCTAACCGGAGCATGGTAACTCCGGGTGGCAGAAAACCATAGAACGTGTTAGGCAGAAGTACTTCTGGCCGCAGCAGGCTAAGGACGTCAGGGACTACGTCCAGAGTTGTGACACCTGCAAAGCTGTAAAACCCACCAATCAGCAGTCGAGGCCACCTATAGGGAGTACCTTTGAATCCGAAAGGCCATTTCAGAGGTTATATTGCGACTTTCTAAGACCGTACCCGAGATCTAAGCGGCGAAACCAATTTCTTTTTATAGTATTAAACCATCTTTCAAAATACGTTTGGCTAAAGCCCATGCAGAGAGCCACCACTGTAAACGTTATAAATTACTTCGCTTCAGAAATTTTTCCAGCTGTAGGGGTCCCTGAGTTTATTCATAGCGACAATGGTAAGCAGTTTATCTCGAAGGAAATGAACCATTTTTTAGTAAATTACGAGGTGACGCACGTGGGGACGGGGTTATATTCTCCCCAAGCGAACGCATCCGAACGCGTTAATAGAGAAATTGTTTCGAAGATTGGGATTTTCCTGAAAGATAAACCTGACCATACCGATTGGGATAAGCATATACCCGAGATGTTATCAGTTTTGAGAAGTGATTTTCATACTGCGATTCAGTTCTCTCCGTACTTTGCATTATAGGGCCAAAATATGATCCAACATGCCTCAACGTACAAAATTTTAGAGAAGCTCGGCAGACTTCGGGAAGACCAAGTTACGATAGTAAGCAGAGCTGACAAGTTGACCAATATTCGTGAACAAATTCGCAGGAATTTAGATCAGGCAAAAGATAGGGTGATAACCACCTATAACAAGCGCTCTAGACAAGTCAACTACAAGGTCAGGAAGTTTTTCGGAAAAACTTTGCTTTAAGTAACTTCAAACAGGGCATTAACGCCAAATTCTTGCCAAAATACCTTAAGTGTCGCGTGCTCCGAAAAATAGGCAATGCACTGTATGATCTCGAGGTCCTAAACGGGAAATTGATAGGTCGCTTCCACGCTTCGGATATTCGTCCACAATGAACCAACAAGAACATTTTTTTTTGCCAAACTACAATTTGATTTTTTTTTATATACCTACCAATTGGACCTTTTTTTGTCTGGGCGTTTTGGTGGTCGGGGACATCTCGCCCAGTATTCTTTCCGAGCACTGACCTCATAGGATGTTCACACGCGTACTCAACGAGGACCGTGAACGTATACGTTAAGTATGTTACAGCCAATTCTGGATACGTAAGAGTTTAACTTGTTACAGTATCCAGAACAATGTTGAGCCAGAGTAACTCATGTCTCCCTGTGTAAGTTGCTTTCCTCTGCCGCGAGTTCGGAATAGCGTACATTAACAACGGGGTTTACTGGGCGTATCCTAGCAAAGGAAAGCAACTTAACCAGAGAGACCAGAGTCACTCTGGCCCAACTTCGTTCTGGATAGTGTAACAGGTTAAACTTACCTATCCAGACTTGACGGCAACATACTTAAAAACCATCTTTTCAACTGTAATGTGGAAGCTATGCCTCTAACAGCAAAATCCCTATGGGCTAGTTTCCTTGGACTTCCGTTAGAGGACTTCGATGACAATTTGTGAGTGTTCCCATCCTTTGAATGGGTCGAAGTACTGTTAAAACAACAACAACGAGGAGACATCCTGCAGCAGTTCCAAGCGCAGTATTTTGTTAGGCCTGTAGCCTTTTTCAGTTTGTTTTTCTTAAGGCAGGTGGACAAACTGGTGACGCGTAGCACATGAGCGACCGGTCAATTTCTTTGTTAGTTGTGAGTATCGTTTCTTTGTTATTACCCCAGATGCTACCGGCGAGCGATTTAAGGATCTTGTTGCGGCTTTGTACTTTAAACACAATTGCGAAAACATGTGCCTTGAAAGCAAGTGTTATCGAACGTTATCCCTAAGACCTTGGGGTGGCTTTGTTAATTTTGGAGGGCCAGGGCCAGTCACCATAACTGTGCAATCGTCGGCATAGGAAATTATGGTTACTCCTTCTGGTGAAGAAGAAATCTTTGAGGTATAGTAATGAAACAATCGTAAGGATAGGACACCACCCTGTGGTATCCCTTGTTTAGCTCTCCTTGGTTTAGATGTTACGTTTTTTATTTTTCAAAATTATATATTTATAACAAGTGGCCGTTGTTGTCGTCCGATTTTGCTGATTTTAAATAGCAAAGGCAGACGAGTGCCAAGGAATCCACATACCAAATTTCATTACGATATATCAACAGTTACTCATGTTATCCAGTACACAGACAAACCGATAGGCATGGCATAGTAAGTTTTTTTCATTTTATCATTTTTGTATCGTCGGTCCCATTGAAAACTAACACGCTTTCCTTGTTCGCGTGGAAAACTAACACATTTCCGCTGTTCGCGGGGAAGACTAACATATTTCGGCATTTGGCGTGGAAGACTAACACAGTTCATTACGGAAAGCTTAAGTCCGAATTCTCAGGGTTGTGCGACCCTTGAAAGGTTATGCGAAAAACATTGTTATCTATTTTAATCAATATCTCGCGAACCGCAGGGAATCGATAAAATTACGAAAAAATGTCAGCGAGAATGAAAATCATCCTTTGGCACCGTAATATTTTTATATGAGTTCATTGAATCAAAAAATGACCAATGTAAAAAATGTAGACACTTTTATCACGAATCGAACGAATGTTTTCGTCTAACACGTACGGGTCGCGAAATATTGATTAAAATAGATAAAAATATTTTTTTTAAATAACTTTGAAAAAAATATTCGCACGACCCTGAAAATATGACCGTAAGCTTTCCTTAACGAACTGTGTTAGTTTTCTACGCGAACAACTGAAACATGTTACTCTTCCACGCAAAATGTTGAAATGTGTTAGTCTTCCACGCGAACAATTGAAATGTCTTAGTCTTCCACGTAAAGAACGAACTACGCTAGTCCTCCACGCGTAGACGAACCGTGTTAGTCTTCCACGGAAATTGAAACGTCTTAGTCTTCCATGGGAGCGACGATATATGGAGGTCTATATTTGTCTCGATTAGTTTATGCCGTTATGTCAACAAAGTTAATGTACTCTGTGAGCCTTACTCATATGAGTACCTATAATAAGTGAATAAATTTACATATGTATCTATTGAAATTTTTGAAACAATTTGTAAAAAATTTAATGAATACCTCTAGGTAAAACTGTAAACTTCTTTACAGGGGACTCGTTTTTATGAACATTTTCCAAATGACGGCTAATGACAGTTTGCATTTTTTTACAAAAAAAGCAAAAGTTAAGTTTACTCTTTTTTGTACTTTTCTTTGCGCATAGCTCTTTATCGTCCATATTACCCGCAACAACAGGAAGCTCTATGGGAAAAGAATTATCGCCTTCATTTTCAGTCAAAGATGTTTCAGTCAAATTCCAAACAGGGCTGTTCTCGTTTTCGGTGGATTCATCAATTGGCACGGTTTGTTGAAGTTGTGCTTCACAAGATGAACAACTAGCGACATTAGTCTCCAATTCATTGTCTTCTAAACTTGCATTCAGCTCCGGGTCATTCAAAGTCCTGATTATTGATTATCTTGTATTTATTGAACCTTGGGTTCTAGTATAGCGGTTATCAAGTAAGCGACTCTATTACATCTTCAAGTGAAGCATCACCTAATTAAATTAGAAATAGTTTTTAGCAAGAGTTTGAATTTGTAGTATTTCTTTACTTTGGTTCAGAACTGTTAAACCATATCTTAAAATGTCGGGGGAGGTATCAAAAGTAGCGTTTTGACCTCTGTATCAATTACGCTAAACCGGTAATTTAAAATTTTGCTTCTGTTCAAAGTGTGCGTCCGTACAATAAAAAATTATTTATTTGTATTGTTTTCTACAATCCATGTTACAAAACAATATACAATATTCCAAAACAACCCGCGTAGGAAGTTTATTATTTTGGTGAAAACCTGTCCAAATGTACACTGAAACATGCAAAACAAGGCAAATTGGATAGGTTTCGATGGAGTTTTCTACCTTCTTTGACTTTCTTAACATTTAAAGTACCCTTTTACCGAATCTCAGCAAATCGGATCAAAAATAAAATTTTGTAGAATAAGTCGGCCCCGGGTCCTCTCCCTAAAGGAAAATTTCCGAAATATATGGCTGGTCAAATAGATGCAAATGTAATATATTTCAATCGCACCATATATGGAATAGGCGGGTCCATGGTCCATTTTCTGGAAAGGAGAGTTTCTCAAATATTAAAATAGTCAAAGAGCTACACCTGTACCGAATTTAAGCAAATCGAACCATAAATAAGACTTTCTGGAATAGGTAGGCCCTTGGTACACTTCTGCATGCCCGAAATTCATTTTCTAAATATCTGGGGAAGTACAAAGGTCCAAATGAAAACACTTCCCGTTTATAAGGGGAAAATAAAAATTCTCCTTTGAGCGGTTACATAGATTAAAACTCGAAAGCAAAATTTGTCTGTTGTGACAACTTTTGGAGTTTTCACGATCCTTTGCCAGCTAGCAAATGTTTTCCACTAATTTTAAAATGTCACCGGGTACTGAAGTGTGTTTCAAAATTCTAGCTTTTAGGGAAGTTACTCAAAAGTATTTTGGGTAATTCTATATGACAGCATGACACTGGTAATACGCGTCCAAAAATATCGAGATAGGTGTCAAAAGGCGCGCATTGACCTCGACAACACTAATAAGCGGAAAATAAAAATGTTTGCTCGTTCGAAAGATATTAAGGAAAACCCGAAAAATGGCACCAGAGTGCTCCGAAACCGGGGTTGGGATCCATAGTAATTTTGCGCAGAACACCTTTCTCCATTGGCGGCCTTCAGCCGCGTTTATAAAAAATTACCCTGGGTGGGTCCAACACCGTTTTGGAGACGAATACTGTATCCGCGCAAAACACTTATGTTAAAAATGTGTTGTGGGTGCGACAAAAGCATCAAAATTACAACAACCACATGAAAATTTTAAATTTCTTTTGCAAATATCTTTTGCACGAGCTAAAATTTTTGTTTTCCGGATTATTGTCGTCGAGGTAAATACGCATCTTTTGACACCTCTCTCGATATTTTTGGATGTATCTCGTATTACCAGTGTCCTGCTGTCGTATAAAATTACCAAAAGTATTTTGCAAGACCCCAATTTTGTCCTGAAATTCGCATAAAAACACCAATCTAATCTAATATAAAAGAAGTAAGACCTTGGTGAAAATTTTTGGTAACGCTTTACAAGACGGTGCACCACCTAATTTTTATCAAAAAATATCAAAGGTAGCATCAAAAGACGCGTCTCGACCTCCGTTTTAATAATCCGAAAGCGGAAATCAAAAATTTTATTCCTGTCGATTATTTACAAAATCAAGTCAGTTATTTACAAAAAACCGTAAAATGACCCCGAGAGGGTTCGATATATGGTAGTTTTTTTGCATAGAAGACCTTTCTACGTTGGCGGCCTTCGGCCGCGATTTAAAAAAATAACCGTGGTTGGGTCCGACACCGGTTTGGGAATCAAAACTAAATGCGTGCAGAACACCTTTCTGCATTACGGTGTGTTTGCAACAAAGCTGGCAAAAAACAACAACAACATGAAAATTTGGAACGATTTTTTGCTAATATCTTTTGAAAGAAAAAAAATTTTATTTTTGCTTCCGGTTTCTGAGAACGTAGGTCGAGACAGGTCTTTTGATACCACCTTTGATAATTTTTGATAAAAATTAGGTGGTGCACCGTCTTGTAAAACATTACTTTTTGTACCATGTTACGAATTTTTTTTGTACCATGGATAGTGGAAAACATGATTTAATTGTATAGATGCTTCTGCGTGTGCCAGAATCTCCAAAACCACGTGCTTTGGTCAAACCAAAGTAAATAGTTACTTTATCTCTCAATTTTACACTTAACTTACCTAAAACATCGTCTAACATCATGCTGATATCTATCTCCTCCATTGCAATGTTGTTAAGTTATAAAATATAAATGAATTTTTTCACCTTTACACACTTCCGCAATTAAAAATTCTTGTTTGGTTAGTAATTGGAAAGTAATATCGAAGCCATAAAGAAATTCGATACTTTCATTTGAACAACAGCTTTGTTCTTTACTTCATAGCAAGAGACCTCAGCGACGTCATGTAGAAAAGGTTTACCAAGGATAGCCATCCTACGCCTACTAAGAGCTGGACAGTGACAGAGAAGGTGCTGGACGCTCTCTTCCTTTTCTGTACATCTGCACCTGCGAAAATAGTCGAAGGTCGTTACCCCCATTCTAGCACCGTGCGTGCCTATTAAGCAATGCACTGTTAGAACCCTTATCAGGGACGATAGAGCTGATTTGTTTAAAATCAGAAGCGCTTCTGGGCGCCCCTTGTCATATGAGGGCCTGGTTTGCCTTGATGTCTCACACGATGATATGGCTGACCATAGTCCATTTGCGATTCTTATAGTGCCTGTGTTCACACGAAGCCTGAAAGTGGCCATGGATATGCCTACCGAATCATTTCCCGGAAGGATATCGTCGGTGGTGCCCCTTCTGGCCAGCTCGTCTGCCATGCAATTGCCTTCGATATCCCTGTGCCCAGGTACCCATATAAGGCTGATACTGAAGTGCTGAGCCATCTAGTTAAGAGATCTGCGGCATTCAGTGACCGACTTTGCGTTGTCGACGAATGAGTCCAGTGCCTTTAAGGCGGCCTGGCTGTCTGAGAAAATAAACACCCGTTTACCATCCTTAGGCATATACCCTAGATGGTTCACAGCCCTGTGTATCGCCAGCATTTCCGCTTGGTAAATCCTACAGTAATCTGGTAGGCGAAAAGAGACCTCTAGACCCAGATCCGGCGAAAAGAGGCCTGCTCCCACCTTCCCGTCAAGCTTAGAACCATCCGTGAATATGTTGATGGCACCCGATACCGTATGTTGTCTGGTATTCCAGTCCTGTCGCGATGGTATATATATACTATAATTTTTAACGAAGACGTTATTTGGCGTGCAGTGGTCAGTGCGTACCGGTATTGGAACTGGGGCGCTCGTGCCCAGGATTGTTGCGTGCCCACTAGATCCATTTGACCAGAGACCTGTTTCCCTTATGCGTAGAGCGGCGACGACCGCTATTTCCTTCGCCACCAGGTCAAGAGGTGGAAGTATAGCATTGTGTTGAGTGCTTCAGATGGAGTGGAGCCGAGAGCCCCGGTGATGCAGAGCTCCGAACTCCGTAGCACCTTTTGAAGCGTGTTAAGATAGGTAGTTTTAGCTAGTGCAGGCCACCAGACCAAGGCACCATAAAGAAGAATCGGGCGCACAAAGAACACATAACACATACAAGAATAGATAGAGACCTATTAAAAAATCGCCGCTAGGTGGCGCAAAGATCGATATATTCAAAAAATCGTATTTGTGGTCCGATTTGGTTCATATTTGGAACACATAATACATACATGAATAGAAAGCGACCCATGAAAAAAGTCGCCTCTAGGTGGCGCAAGGATCGATATATTCAAAAAAATCGTATTTCTGGTTCGATTTGGCTCATACTTAGAACACATAATACATACAAGAATAGAAAGAGACCTATGAAAAAATCGCCGCTATGTGGCGCAAGGATCAAGATATTCACAAAAATCGAATTTGTGGTCCGATTTATTACATATGAAAAAAATCGCCGCCAAGTGGCGCAAGGATTGAGATATTAAAAATTCTCGTATTTGGGGTCCGATTTGGCTTATATTTGGAACAAATATTACATACAGTCCTGTAGAAGTGACATCAAAATACTTTGGAGTTCGAGGAGGGACAAGCATACGTGGCGCAGAGTCGAGTAAAGCCTTTGAAATGATTATGTATTGAGGACATAGATTGTAACGAATTGTCAGGAAAGAGTCCTTGTAATAATGAGTCACTAAATGAAATAAATGAGAAATAAAAGGCAATTAAATAAAGACTAATAACTTGAAAATAAAATGATAAAAAAAATTTTAAGCGGTTTTATTGGAAACAATATTTACATAAAGTAATAATAATACTAAAAGCTGGAAAATAATTAGGTAGGTCCTAGATACTAGTCATCACACTCATCAATCTAGGGCGTTGATCAGACAATTAAATAAAAGCGTTGGAGGCATCAAATTTCTATTGATAATAATATATAAGACCAACTGAAACTTATCAGGTTATGCTACGCGTCACATTTTTAGAAGTTATTTACAAAAAACTGCAAAATGGCCCCGAGAGGGTCCGATATATGGGGCCCGATCCATAGTTTTTTTTTTTTGCATAGAAGATCTGTCTGCGTTGGCGGGCTTCGGCCGCGATTTAAAAAAATAACCCTGGGTGGGTCCGAAACCGGTTTTGAGATCAAAACTAAATGAGCGCAGAACACCTTTTAACTTTAGTGTGTGTGTGTGTACAACAAAGCTGTCAAAAAACAACCACATGAAAATTTGGGCCGACTCTTTGCTAATATCTTTTGACGGAAATAAAAATTAAAATTCTAAAAACGGAGGTCGAGACGCGTCTTTTGATACCACCTTTGATGATTTGATAAAAATTAGGTGGTGCGCCGTCTTGTTAAACGTTACCAAATTTTTTTGTACCATGGATAGTAGAAAACATGATATAATTGTATGGATGTTTCTGCGTGTATCAGAATCTCCAAATTAACGTGCGTTGGTCAAACCAAAGTAAATAGTTATTTTATCTCTCAATTTTACACTTAACTTACCTTAAACATCGTCTAACATCATGCTGATATCTATCTCCTCAGTTGCAATGTTTTTAAGTTATAAAATATAAATGAATTTTTCCACCTTTACCCACTTCCGCAATTAAAAATTCTCGTTTGGTTAGTAATTGGAAAATAATATCGAAGCCATAAAGAAATTCGATACTTTTATTTGAACAACAGCTTTGTTGTTTTGTCAGCCCGACGGTCACCCAAATACCCAAAAGTGTTCTTTTCAAACGGCTTGACTTGACAGGCTGACAGACAAGCTTGAAACTTGGAATGTAGTTCAGAACCCGAACCAGGTTAAGTATAAAAAAGCTTGTTCCCAAACATTGGTATAAGCACTACTCTGGATGAATGTTAATTCTGTCTTGATATGCAAAACTTCAAATTTAATAAATACGAAATTATTTCCATAAGTGACGTAGATTGAAATTATTGGCAATTGTCGATTTGAACCAATTTTGCATCTTTTTCATTATTTAGCAAATTTTTCGAATTCTCAAGATATTAGGATTACTATATAAATACTTTCATAAAGATGTGCTCTATGACTTGGATTTTTAAGTAATCTATCAGAAATAACTTAACTAAATATTTTATATAATTCTAATACTGGCCAGATTTGAAAGTTTAGCGTTACTTCGCATGTTAAGGTGCCTCTGTCTTAATTTTTTCTTTATATTTTTGCGTCATCCGATTTGAGTTCCGATACCACTTCCGCGTCGAAGAGAAACTCCAATAATCGAATCAGCTGCTTCAGAGAACGCGAAGTACGAAGAGGGACCAAAGAAGCATTTCATTTGCAGTTGGCTAGTTAAGTTAAGAATGAGTTAAACTAGAGTAAACGGCCTTTTCATATGGAGTATAATCCAGCCAACTGTAATCGAAACGAAATTTTTGTGCGAGCTCTGAAAGGTCAAACAAGGGCCATGTGCTAAATAGGATAAAAGGATAAGTTTTGACAGACTGAAGGAAAACTCTGACATTTATCGTGGTGAATTGGGGTATCATAATTTTCACTAGCCTATGGGGCCAGGTAAAATTTTGACAACTGGTCATGTGTAATCATACATACATTGTTTCGCAGAAATATAAATAATGGAAACAACAAAGTATAAATGGGTGAAAAGAAAAACGAAAACGGAAGCCATTAGAACACAATTGGATGTATTGAAAAATAGAGCCATTGCTCGTGTTTTTGATTTGTAAAATGTGAGAATTTTTCCTTGTAATTTCACACAGCTAAAACTACAATTTGAGTACTCCGGCTGTGTACCAATAAGTTACATTTTACTCTATGAAAAAATGTGATGTACAAACTTTCTATTTGGTGAAAAATTTCCGATTGAGCTACGCCAAATAATATGTGAAATTTTCTACATTATTCACCTGTTTGATTTTTTGTTACATGTTTTATTCGCACTTTTTTTATTCAAGTTTTTTCTTTTCACGTGTTTTCCTTTTTGTAGGTGTCAAAATTTTACCAAGCCTCATAAGCTAATGATAATTCTGACCTTCCAATTCTCAAGTGTCAAAATCTTTATTCGGTCTGTCAAAGTTTCAGTTTTTAACTTTGGCACTGTGCACCTCATTTGTCATCTGAGCAAAAAGTTGCTGATTAGCACACAGCCAAAGCCACATTTTTTAATAACTGATTACCCTAAGGCTCACTACCCTACATGAAACGCTGATAGTTTTACTAATACACTCACACTTGTAATTGACAATTCTGATCCTGCGATGACGTAAACATTGATACTCAAATTTATGTATGTTCCTTTGTTCGCTCACGCATGTCCGCATGTACCCAACGACAGCCTATAATCATGAAAAAGGACTGAAACTGGGAAAGCTTCGGACACCTGGTACAGAACAAAAGAACATACAGCAGATACCATTATGCATGTGAGACAGATACATAATTCTCAACGGAATTTTATGTATGCGTGAACAGTTTATCCGATTTAATCATGTTGTCACTACTGACTGTCATATGACAATCAAATGATTATCACGGTTGTTTTGTTATTTTTTAAATTCCGCCATTTTCAGCCGACGAAAACCATATAAAAAATAAGTTTAAAAAATGAAAAAGAGCATTTCAAAGCTCTATGCTAAAAGAAAAAAAATCTAAAATTATATTAAAAAATACCAAAAGCTGTCGGAATGTGTGGGGCGCACTCAAAAAATTGATACGCGAAAAATAATAGTGGTTAGTGGTGATTCATTTTGAAATGTGTTTCCGCATGAGGAAAGCGCTCTTCTGTTGTTTTGTTATTTTCTGAATTTAAATTGAACGTTCTGAACTCGAAATCTTATAAAACTATTTATTTTAAAGAAATAAGAAACACGTATGTATGTTTTTATCACGTACAAAATTAAAAACGTAATGAAATAAAGTAAATAAAAAGCAAAAAGCATTGTTTCTTTTTTGGCGGAATATAACAATGGTCATTTATGATAGTATAACAGTCAAACCTGATACCTACAGTAAACTATCATTTATGACACTTTTTGATAGTTTGAGTGTCAGCACTGATCCAGGAAAATGAATGAGAGGGAGCAGTACGGCCATATACTTAATCAGTAGGCCATGTTGGTGTATAAGAAAGAGACAAAAACTCACACGTACACAGTTGTTTACATCACATTTGCGCAAGTCACCTTAAGTTTGTGATAGAAAGTTTGTATGAGGCGCTGAACGTTAGGTTGACATTGCTGACAATCAGATGATAGTCATATGATAGTCAGGTGTCTTGTAGGGTAAGGAACACTCTCAAAAGATTAACTGCACAAATATATCGATTTATCGAAAATATTAACTATTCGCTACGGGTACTGCTACAGGCTCAATATTATTGAAGGTACTTATTTGAATGCCAAACGTTCAATATTTTTACGTAAGCAATTTAGTATATGGCGTCGCTTTGATGCAAACCTTTTTCTATTTAATATATATATATACTCTTGTTGTTTTGACTTTTATTATTATTATTCGTTTTCTGTAATCATCCCGGAATGACACGAAAATGGTACAAACCCTTTTATATTAAACAGAATAAATTTTAAAATTTACAAAGCGCCCTTTTATTCAAGTCGAAAGCATAGTTTCGCACAAAGTTGATACGCATTCGGTTACCAGCTAACCTTCTAACATAGTTTCAGTACAGAAAGAAAATCTCCAATAAACCAGAGTGAAACTCACATTCCCGGCGTTAGCAGCAGGGATATATTGCCATCCAGTCGCCACCGCTATCGTACTCAACCATACCACCACAACCACATGATTGACATCGCCGTGTCCAGCTATCGCCGTATCCACAGCAGCCAGCACATACAGAGAAAGGAAGGTAAATTTGTATTACCAGTCCCCCTAAACATACTCTATATTTTGTTAACGAAAATTATTGCTCCTATCAATATTACGGAACATATTAACTAAGATTATGAACTCTCTAATAGGCGAGGTGTTTCTAGATGAACGGTTAAGCAAAGCTTTTATTTTGTTTTTCAGTTAGCCTAACTAATATTTATAGACGAATCATGTCAAACTAATATTTATATTTATTTATTTAATGTTATATTTCTAATAAGTAATAAAGATAAATGATTTAGATTTCCTTACTTTACCATCTTTATCAAACAAAAGCCTCTTCGTTGTTATTAAAAAAATGTGTAGAATAAGATGATGGTTACAGTCTTCATCGGCTGAAAATTGACATTGCTCTAAAAAACGGGATCCCTGAGCGGATTATATACAGTAGATTGGGTAGATTTAGTTGCTGCTAGAGCAAGAAGTAGTTATATAGTGATAAGTGGTTAAACCAATGGGTACAGTGGATGCAAACATTTTCATATCTTTTCTTATACCATTTTTCATATTTTCCAGCAATATTTCTATTAGATCTTATGTGTCATGCGATTTCCGCGGCGGCCACCAAGACAGAATCGTCATGATATTTATGACGAATTTTTTTTTTCGACTTTTGTCACATGCATAAGTTCTGGGGTTGATGCAAATATTAGATCATTGAGAACTTGGGTACCTATTTTATATTATTTAAATTTGCTTACATTATTATGGACCAATTTGTCTCAAAGGGAAAATTGTCTTTCTTTCAAGTCTTAGATTGCCGGCATTTTTCAACCTGGTCGAATATTGTCCTATGTCAATAACTTCTTCAACAATCCGGTTGCTTTTATTTATTATGCTACAAATTTTCTATCCTTTTTGATGAAAATGAGCGCGACGCGTCTAATTGCAAATTTATTTTTTAAGCGCTTTATTTATAATAATGTTCTCTTTGTGACTCTTAATTTTTTTAATTCTTGTTGGTAATATTGTTATTGGCTGGTTAATGTATGGTTCCACTTTTTTTTCCTTCTAAGTACTTTTTGAAGTATTAATCGTGATATTACTACCGAATTGTATTTGTTCCTGTACTTATCAAGAGAGAAACATTTTGTTCATATGTAGCTATTTAGCTGAAGATTAAGTACATGAACTTTTCTTTTCTTTAAAATTATTAAAATTCTTGGTTTGCCATTGAACTTAGACAGCGCTGACGAAGCTGTCTCTACTGTTGATTGAGGCATTTTGAAGGTTACTATTTGGAAAGGGATTTTAAATAATGAGGTATTAAAGTTAATATTTAGATTTTGTTCAACTGAGGTTGGAGTTTTGGGTGAAACGAGGTTTTATATACGATCTTGAATGCTTTTCAATTGTCTAAATTTAATTTTGATATAGTTTTTGAGCATCATAGCTATTGCAATGATCAATAGTATGAATACGCCAGATAAAACAAACAGCCAAATTTCTGGAATATTTTGAATGTTTTTGGTTTCTTCTTCTACTGGTGGTTCGTATTTAATTATTCGGTTCTCCGATACCCTGTTTTCCGAATTTCCTCAGTTTTCTTTTCCTATTTCACAACAAGCTATGGCTATCGTAATGCCATTTGCTAGCTTTTTCCACCAAGACATAATGAAAAATTAAAAATTTCCTTTAATAATATTTTTGTTTTGAGAAAGAGGCTAATTAAAGCTTTAATAAAGTTATTGATTTTATTCTTTATTCTAGGCATTCCAACTTGTTTAAAATTTCATTTTACAACTTCGTTGTTTGTAAAATTTTTTCTTTTTTTTTTAATATTTTTTTATTTTTTTCAAAATAATGCTTTTCGCAAAGATCGCGATAGTGTCAGTACGGGACTCTCCCGAGGAGGAAGAGTACTGATTGCTGTGAGAAAAGAGCTACAATCCTCCGAGGTTGCTCTTGATATTGTTGATATATCTCTTGATCAGGCCATAGTCTGTATAACAGGCAAAGAGAGTTTAATTGTTAGTGCATCTTATATTCCACCTAATCGTCCAGGTAGGGTATACGAAGCTCATGTCGATAATATATTGCATGTTTCTAAGACAAACTTGGAGTCCAAACTCTGTATTTTAGGAGACTATAATCTAAATAAAATTATCTGGAGTTATCTTCCGGGTGAGAATACTCTCATACCTACGAATATAAATCAAGCTAATGAAATATATGTAGTTGATGGTTTTATAGCTTACAATTAGTACAAATCAATAATTTTGTGAATTTACTTGATAGAATCATAGATTTCATATTTGTTAGTAATGATCTTAATTATAATTTGATTCGTACTTGTTGCCCGTTATCTAGTACTGATAAACATCATGTACCATTGATCTTGGAACTTGAATTTTATGAGTTTGGACGTATGGAATCCAATAATGATGTTTGTTTCAATTATAGTCGCTTTGATTTTGGTTTGATTAATAACTTATATAGATTGGCAGTCTCTTTTCCGTGACTGTGATCCCGCCAGCTGCTTTGATTTATTTAAAAGTGTTATTTTGGAAATAATTATCAATAATGTCCCTCGTTTTCCAGCTAGGGTTTACAAATTGCCATGGTATAATAAAAACCTAAAGAGACTAAAAAATCTACGCAATAAATATTATAAACTTTTTAAAAATTCGGGATCCCTTCAGTTCCAGCAAGAATACTTGAAGTATGGAAAAGAATTGAATTGCCTTAATAAATTTCTATATAATCGATACATTCTTAACTTTGAGAATAATACTAAATCGAATCCTAAATCGTTTTGGAAATTTATTCGTTCCAAGCAGTCTGTTTCAGTAATTCCATTGTCTGTCACCTATCAAGACAAGATTTCGTCATCGCCTAGTGAATCTGCTAATTTCTTTGCGGACTTTTTTAAAGCAAACTTTGCCACTGATAATTCGTGGACTGACGATGGAGCAATGTTGAATGGGATAATCTCTTCCTTCAACTTCTCTTCGTTAGTTCTTAATATTGACGACATTACGCAAAGTATTCAGACCATCAAAAATTCAAAGCAATGTGATTTTCAACAATTCTCATCGTTCTTTCTAAAGCAATGTGTTGGTTCCATTGCTGAGCCGTTGTTGCATTTATTCAACTTATCGTTAAGGTCGGGAACTTTCTTAGATGAATGGAAAACTACTTTTATCCAACCTATTCATAAGAGTGGTAGTAAAAATGATGTTACCAACTATCGTCCAATATCGAAGATTCCGGTTATTTCAAAACTGTTTGAGAAAACGGTGATAAGTAAATTATTATCATTGGTTAAGAGTTATATCTGCCCATATCAGCATGGTTTTATTCCAGGACGTTCGAAAGTTACCAATCTTGCCATTTTTTTTTTCAAATTATTGTATCTCGGCTTTCACAGATGGCTATCAAGTTGACTGCATCTATACAGACATATTTAAAGCTTTTGATAGAGTATCTCACAGAGCTCTATTGGCAAAATTACAAAAACTGGGTCTCCGTTCCGCATTTTTGCAGTGGATATATTCCTATTTATCTAACAGAGTAAATTTTATTGTAGCAACGTAGCAACTTCAGGTGTGCCTCAGGGAAGTATCCTAGGTCCTCTTCTTTTTATTCTTTTTATAAATGACGTGAGTGCTTGTTTCAAGAAATGCAGTTATCTCCTCTACGCTGATGACTTAAAAATCTATTTAAAAATTAAGAATGGGTCCGATGTTCTTACTCTTCAATCTGAGTTAAATAATTTTAATGGCTGGTGCTGTAAAAACATGCTTGCACTTAATGCAAACAAGTGTTACTGCGTAACGTACTCAAAATTATATTATAAGTTGATTTAAACTTATTACGTCAGTGATATGCCTTTAGTTAGGGTGAACAAAATCCGAGATCTGGGTATTGTATTCGATTCATCGTTTACATTTACTGAGCATCTAAATTTTATAATCCACAAGGCATATTCCCTATTGGCCTTTATTAAGAGAAATGGATCTTAGTTTAAGGACCCATATACTAAAAAGCTATTGTACAATGCCCTTGTACAATCTAGGCTTGAATATGGTTCCATAATATGGAGTCCCTATTATGAGGTACATAAGAAAAGGATTGAACGTGTACAAAAAATACTTATGAAATACTATTTATCTGATATAAGATTTGCTTTGCCCCTCCCCTCATATATGTCAAGGTGTAGGCTAATAAATCTGCATACATTAGAGAGTAGAAGGGTTATCTCATCGATAATATTTATCTACGACATTATTAATGGCAATATCGATTGTCCCATGCTCTTGGAGTCTTTGAACTTTTACGTTCCATCACGGAATTTGCGGAAACATAACATGTTTTCTATTGATCAGTTTAAGTCTAATTATGCTCTAAATGGGCCGATCACACGCGCTCTAATTGCCATCAACTCATTAAACAATGATCATTGTATAGATTTTTCCGTATCACGCTTTTGTTTTAAAAATGTGTTATTCCCTATATTATGTTAATTTTTTAACACTTTCTACTTATATATAAGAAATGTTTGTTAATCTAGTCTGTAAGATTATTGTAAATCATAGACTGAATAAAGAAATATGAAAATATCATAATTAATTTTTTTACTTACATAACAAACTTTACATAATATTGGAGTTTGAAAATTTATGTGTATACTATTTTCATTTATATGCTATTTTTCTTATATTTCATTTTCTATGCTACTTTGAACTTCATATTTTTTTATTGATCTGCCTTAGTTCTATTAGTTACAAAAAATTTCACAAAATTTTATTTACCTTTATTTTCATGTTGTTTATTTATTAATAAAAAAAAATTTACAAAAAAAAAAATGTGCTTTTGTCTTGAAATTATTCTTACTTTATTCTAAGCATTTATTTTTTTCTAAATCATGAGCTGAAATTAAAAATTTCTGCTACTGGTTGAGCAACTGTGATGTTGCCAAAATTAATCTGATTTTGTACTTATTTATCCACTTGCTGCCAGTCATGTTGCTTTACCGGCGCCAGTCAAAATGTCAATATTCTTTCTTTCTTATGCTTTATACTGCCAGTCCGAATTGCTCATTATTCCACTCTTCTTTATGCCTTGTGTTGCTAGTCGTTACTATGAGTCCCAGTTTTCTGTAATTGCCTTGTTGCCGATTTATATTCCACTTCTTTATGCTCGCCGGTATTCCCTGCAGTCGTGATAATTGTTCATTCGAGCACCCGTCAATAACTCCTTCGTTTTGTCATCACACTTTTTGCTTTTGAAGGTGGGTTTTTTTCTTCAGTAGTATATTTTCGAAACGGCTTTTTCTCCAAACACATTTCTTAATATTGTGGAAGTACGTTTAGCAGATTTTCTATGTTCCTCGAAGTTCCAGGAGGTAGCTGCCTTGAGGCAGGATCCTTGTGAATACTTAAGATGTTCTGTTTAGCAGGTTAGGCAGGATCATTTTTCAAGAGTTTAGCAGTCTGCTTCAGAGCAGCAGTCTGCTGACAATACTTGAATGACGGCTAAACTATTCCTGCTTTTTTTAGCAGGTTACTTTTTAAATAGTAGTCTGCTTATTAATGAGCAAGTTTGGCAGGATCGCCATGTAATAATAAAAAGGTAAAACTTGGTTACTCGTTTGATGTCCAAACGATCATAGTCTTTATTGACGAAATTACCTTAATATTTATACAAAATTATTCTTTATTCTTTACATTAATACATACTTACATACTAAATGCACAAAATATGAACTGCGTAGATACATATATGCTGCTCGGTGGGAAACGCAAGCTCAGCGCAAATAACATTAGTTGGGAGAAACGCTTAGTAAGCAAATAACATTTAGATGTGGGAAATGCTTAGTAAGCAAAAGCAGAATAGAGTAAGTTAAGTGTCAACGCGTCGTGGGAATAAATTGTGTGCAGGCAAAAGTTGGTGGTGAGCAAATCGTCAGTTTTAACTTGTAACAGAATACGTCTCTAGCTACGAGACAGTAGACTGTAGTGGCGCGTGTCGGAATATGTGTATGTCCAATTGACTGAATATGTATGTAAGAGTCAATGCATCTGTAGACATACCAAAACGAGTCAAAATATATGTTTGTACAAATGAATAAATGACTGAATGAATGAGTGAATGAATGAATGCTACACTTTGTCAACCGTAAAATGCATTATATATTGTCGGCAAAAAGCGCTAGCGCATTTTTTCGCATCCGATAGCACCGTCGCAAAGACTAGAACATCTAGGAAAGTGGCACCGTCCAAGGCAGGAGCTGCATTGGGCGGCGCAAACATATATATTCTATGCTGGCAAACGTTGCAAAAGGTGGTAGGGAGTATATTTACACAGCCACCGATTTTGATCGCCCGATGCCGTTCGTAATCGTCCGATAAAAATAAAAACATGTATTTTGATGAGCGTGTGTACATTTCAACCGATCACCGAATTGTTGTTGGCCGCTGTCGTTTTTCATTGCCGATAATTTCGCTCGTGTTCAATTTTAACGTCCGATTCTATTTATTAAATTGCGTGCATTTACTGTGAAAAATTAATTATTTGTGCGATGGAATGAAAAATTAATTAACTGGGTGCAGAACAGGCGCTATTTATGGTTAGGCAACTTAACTGGACGGTCAATATAGACCTCACATAGACTGAATGTCTCCATAGTGTTACCAGAATTTGTTTGGCGACCAAACGCAAGAAACCTTATCAGGTGCCAGGACATATGTTATAGAATAACTCCGTCCTCTTGGCAAATAATAGCAGTTTTCTAGGACCCAGCTTAATTTCCGCCCCCAGATTTAGCAACTCTGCCGCCCCTAACAGCTGGAGCCTTGACCTGTCGAGCGCAGGACACGAACAGAGAACGTGCTCAACCATTTCTTCCTGCAGCTCACACTTCCTACACTTACTGTAACTGACGAGGCCTAACTTATAAGCATGTGACGCCAGTCAGTATGCCCATCGTGAGTCTTAAGTCTTCTCTCTTCAGAGATATGGGCCACTTTGTGAGTCTAATATCGTGGGCTTTGCACATGATCTTAGAAATTTTGCAGCCCCGCGATTTTGTCGACGTCTTTGCTGCTTGATGGATCATATGCAACTCCTGTCTCCTTTTGATTTCTCCTAAACGGATTGGGACGTCTATCGTTGACTCAGTGAGTGTTGCACTGTACCATATATGTGCCATACATGGTTTTTATTATAATAAATTAGAGATGCCCGGTGTGCTTTTGCAAGGGGATTGCCTACTCTGGTAATGATTACTTACAAGATGTCTTCCTGATAGCGGAAGCTGCAGCCTTGCAGCTTGTCTCCAAATACACCTGCTGGACTGTAGTCGGCACTCAATAAACGGAAAGATGGTTTTTCTGGTTTGGTTGGGATTTCAACAAGGTTTCTTTATTTAACACTTTTTATTCAATTTTATGTTGAAGCACTCTATGCTTTTATTGTATTTTGAAATTACAATTTGTTACAAGCTAAAACGTAAGTTTAATAATTTGTAAAAAAGATGTGTCCGCTCTTGCTGCCGAAAATATAATGGCCGAGCAACTCACGCACTGGGTTGCATTTTGCCCGTGCTCGCGACATCAGCTGATGTGTGCTTGATGTGTTGAGTTTGAGAAAGGTGCCATTGCATCACCCTCCTTTGGAAAAGAAGGAGTCGGCAGAGTGATCAATTCTGCCGGCTTCTTCTTGCCCAAAATCAATTGATGTGTAAGATGTATTAAATGGATAAACTCAAACACGATTATGTTTCAATTAATAATAAGTACATTTATTTGTACAATGCTATTGAGCTAATTTAATATTTAATATGTAAAATAGTTTGCTCTTGTGGTAATTCAATTTATTTATACAATGCTATTGAACTTATTTAATATGTAAAAGAAATTTTAATTAATGCTGATTAAATTTATTTATACAATGTTTTTGAAAAAGATATTTGTTTTGCATTGCATTGCACTATGCAAATATTAGTTATATGACATAATATATTGTATATACAGATTATGTATAAAATTGTTATACAAAATTCAGTTAATTTTTTGTTTTTTTGTTTTTTTTTTTTTGTTTTTAATGTATTTTGTACTATTAGTTCAAGTTTTTGGTGTAAAGTTTTAAGTATTATAAACTATAATAGTCTTTGTTTTTTTTTTGTTTTTTTGTTTGCTTTTAAATAATAATTATTTTGTATGTTGTGCATATATATGCTTGTGATAATAATAAGAAAGTGAAAAACTTATAATTATATAATTTGGATTGTTTTTTTGAAAGTTAATAAAATAGAATTTGTTTGTACCGTTGTTTACTGTACGGATGAAAAATGGTCTATGTTACTTTTTGTACACGGTTTTTATGGATTGTTTTTGATTTTTTAGTTCTCCTGTTATAAATTCTAACATTTACGCCATCCATTTGCTTAACTACATACGGACCCTCGTAAATGCTTGCGTGTTTATCGCGCGTTCTTTTTCTACTAGGACCGTATCGTTTAATGCAATGTCTGAAGGACGTATATTTCTATCGTAATACAATTTGTTACGTTCCTTATGTTTATTTATGAGTTATTTTGCCAATGCATGGGATTTTTGCATGCGGTACTTCACTTCCTTTGCGTAATTCTCAACATTATATATTGGATCAATGGTTTCTTTCTTTAGTTCATTTGGTAAGACTGGCTTCCTACCCAATGTTAGTTCAAATGGAGTGAATTTGTAGTCGAAAACAGTACTGGATGTTGTGTTGTGTAAGAAAGTAAAGTACTTTAAATATGTATCCCAATCAGAGAAGTTTTCGTTAAGATATGCCCGTAGGTATTCGTTAAATACTCTATGGTTACGTTCTATTGAGCCAACTGATACGCTGTTGAAATGTCACGTTTGATATTCAAAAGTTTCATAAGTTCTGCAAGAATTCCATTCTTATATTCGGTACCTAAATCTGACCTGATGGATTTCATAGGACCATATATCAAAATAAAACTCTCGAAAATTGCTGAAGCTATTGTTTTTGCGCTTTTATCTGGCACTGCTATTGTTACCAGGTATTTTGTTAAATCGCATATGATGGTAATTGCGAACTTGTTACCGTAACTCGATTGCGATTAAGGTCCGGTTGTATCAATAATAACTATATCAAATGGTTTACTCGGTGTTGGAGTCAGTACTAAATTTTCTTTGATTTTTGGTTTGACTTTGTTTACTGAAGATTTTTAACAATTTTTGACGAATTTAGCAATGTCACGAGTCATTTTTTTCCAAAAGTATTTAGTACGAATTTTTGCGTAAAGCTTTTTAATACCGCAGTGACCACCTGATATAGGGTCATTATGATAAATTGTCATGATTTTGATTTTTGTATTGCCGTCTGTTATAGTTTCTACTATATTTCTAACGTTTTTAAAATTTTATTTCCGCATTGTTTTAAATTTAAAATTGTACAGTATTTGAAAAATAGATCATCTTTTGGCCATTCAACTTTGTTAATATGGTGATTGTTAGCTTCTGTTTGTAACTTCGAAAGTAGCTCTCCTAAGTTTGTTATTTCGTTACCAATCTCTATATTAATTAGTTTAATTTTTTCACGTCGCACATGTGCGCTTATATGCATTCTAGAAATTTGACTTTTATCATCATAAAAAATTGTGGTTCTATACGCGGAACTT